>NC_041393.1:648475461-648506374 GCF_002162155.2 Triticum dicoccoides
TTCTTCTGCCTATATAAGCCTACGTACCCTAAACACATCGAATATCAAGATAGATCGGGAGTTCCGCCGCTGCAAGCCTTTGTAGCCACCAAAAACCTCTCGGGAGCCCGTTCCGGCACCCTGCCAAAGGGGGGACCCATCACCGGTGGCCATCTTCATCATCTCGGTGCTCTCCATGACGAGGAGGGAGTAGTTCACCCTCGGGGCCGAGGGTATGTACCAGTAGCTATGTGTTTGATCTCTCTCTCTCTCTCGAGTTCTCTCTCGTGTTCCCTCTATGGCACGATCTTGATGTATCGCGAGCTTTGCTATTATAGTTGGATCTTATGATGTTTGTCCCCCTCTACTCTCTTGTAATGGATTGTGTTTCCCCTTTGAACTTATCTTATCGGATTGAGTCTTTGATCTGATAACACTTGATGTATGTCTTGTCGTGTTTATCTGTGGTGACAATGGGATATCACGTGCCACTTGATGTATGTTTTGGTGACCAACTCGCGGGTTCCGCCCATGAACCTATGCATAGGGGTTGGCACACATTTTCTTGACTCTCCGGTAGAGACTTTGGGGCACTCTTTGAAGTACTTTGTGTTGGTTGGATGAATCTGAGATTGTGTGACACATATCGTATAATCATGCCCACAGATACTTGAGGTGACAATGGAGTTTCTAGGTGACATTAGGGTTTTGGTTGATTTGTGTCTTAAGGTGTTATTCTAGTACGAACTCTTTTATAGATCGATCCGAAAGAATAACTTTGAGGTGGTTTCGTACCCTACCATAATCTCTACGTTTGTTATCCGCTATTAGTGGCTTTGGAGTGACTCTTTGTTGCATGTTTAGGGCTTGTTATATGATCTATCTATGTTATTATTGTTGAGAGAACTTGCACTAGTGAAAGTATGAACGCTAGGCCTTGTTTCCTATCATTGCAATACCGTGTACGCTCACTATTATCATTAGTTACCTTGATGTTTTTATAATTTCAGATTACGAAAACCTTTATGTACTATCTATTTTGCACTTGTATCACCATCTCTTCGCCGAACTAGTGCACCTATAATATTTACCATCGTATTGGGTGTGTTTGGGACACAAGAGACTCTTTGTTATTTGGTTGCGGGGTTGTTTGAGAGAGACCATCTTCATCCTACGCCTCCTAAGGATTGATAAACCTTAGGTCATCCACTTGAGGGAAATTTTCTACTGTCCTACAAACTTGTGCACTTGCAGGCCCAACAATGTCTACAAGAAGAAGGTTTTTTAGTAGACATCAAGCTCTTTTCTGGCGCCATTGCCGGGAGGCTAGGTAAACAGCACTCACTCCGCGTCAACTAAGCTCTTTTCTGGCGCCGTTGCTGGGGAGGTGAGTGCTTTAAGGTATATCTTTAGATCTTGCAATCGAATCTTTTTGTTCCTTGTTTTATCACTAGTTTAGTTTATAAAAGAGAACTACAAAAAAATGGAGTTAAGTTTGTCTCATACGCTTCGTCTTTTTAATATCTTTTGTGAGTTTGATGGAAATGAAAATTGTGCTCAAGTGCTAGAAGAAGAGTGCATTAAAATGCTTGATAGTAAATCTTTGAATGATGAGCATGATTGCAATGTTGTTAGTATAAACTCCTTGAATATCCATAGTATTAATGATGATTGCTCTAGTCATGATGAAAATATCTCTTATGAGCATGTCAACTTTTGTGGAGTGCATGTTTGCATGAACACACCAAATAGAGAAGATATTTATTGCAAGAGGCATAAGCATTTAGAAACTAAATGGTTGCAAGAAAGGCTAGATGTGAGTGCTGAAAATTTAAAATTCCTTTGCCGTACTTGTGAACTTTCTAATGAACGTGGTCATTTACATCTCCAATGCAAATTGTTTCATGACCGAATCGTGTCCAAAAATTGTGATGATTTGATTTCCCTTGCACATTATAATGAACTTAGTTTGCTTTTGGGTTATGAAGAGTTGAAACGTTTAACTAAGCCTATTCCAGAATTTAATCTTAAGCATTTCCTTGATATTGATCTAGAAAAGATTTATATGTTTTGTGCGGAGAATTGCATTGGAAATCCTTATATTGCCAATTACATAAAGAAAATAAAGCAAATAGAAGATGATGAGAATACTAATGAACGGGAAGAGACTTCCCAATATCCTCCTATTATTTCTTATGATGAATCAGGTGATGAGGAGGAGCTTTCTATTCAACCAATCTCGTCAATAAGGAGCTCAAAGAGGACGGTTGAACCCACACATAATGTGAAGAAGAAAAGGAAAAGAAGGGGCAACAAAGGTAGAAAGGTATCCCTCCCAAATGATGTTGCTCCTACTACTCATTGTGATGATGATAATTGCTTTACTATTGGTGCTATCCATATTTTTAACGATGAGAGTAATTATGCTTATGATATGAAAGGGCCCAAGCTTGGGGAAGCTATGTTTGATGAGGATGAAATATTTGAGAATATATTTGCTGAAATTAATGTTTGTCCCAAGCTTGGGGATGCTACATTTAGTGAAGATGATATTTTTAGCATCCCAAGTTTTGATATGCAAAGTTGTTATGATGATAGCATGCGTCCTACCTATGATGATTATATCGATGAAAGTGGGTTCGGAAGAGTGTCAACTTTAGGAAGTAGTGATCCCACTATTTTGGAGGATGTTGAATTTTATTGTGATGAATATGAAAGTGGATTTGGAAGAGTGTCAACTTCATTTAGTGATTCCACTATCTTGGGAGAGGTTTGAATCGATTATGATGAGAACGAAGTTGCTACTTATGATGATTATTGTGATGAAACTTATGATATAAAAAGTAGTGATGATTATATTTACAAATATTTTCATGATTATGATTACCCTTTTTCTGAACATTACTCTTTTAATGTGGAAACAATTTTTAGTGTTCAAGTCTCTTATGATACTCCCACTATTCCGAATGAGAAGAATTTTGCTTATGTGGAGAGTAGTAAATTTTCTATGCTAGTAGATCATGAAAAGAATTCTTTAGGTGCTGGTTATATTGTTGAATTCATTCATGATGCTACTGAAAATTATTATGAGGGAGGAACATATGCTTGTAGGAATTGCAATAATATCAAGTTTCCTCTCTATGTGTTGAAAATTTTGAAGCTATGCTTGTTTTACCGTCCTATGCTAGTTGATTATTGTTCCCATAAGTTGTTTGCTCACAAAATCCCTATGCATAGGAAGTGGGTTAGGATTAAATGTGCTAGTCATATGCTTCATGATGCTCTCTGTATGTTTCAATTATTATCTTTTATGTGAGCATCATTGACATCATCATGCCTAGCTAAAAAGGCATTAAAGAAAAGCGCTTGTTGGGAGACAACCCAATATTTACCCTTACTGTTTTTGTGTGTCCACATGATTATGCTACTGTAGTAATCATGTTTTATAGCTTTTGTTTCAATAAAGTGCCAAGTAGAACCTTTAGGAAGACTTGGGTGAAGTTTATGTGATCTTGCTGTAAAAAACAGAAACTTTTGCGCTCACGAGATTAGCTTACATTTTTTATTGGAGATTCCTTTTAGGTTGATTCTTTTTGCAGATGATTAATAGACAAATTAATCAGGTCCAGCAATTTATTTCAGAATTGTTTGAGTTCCAGAAGTATACGTTTGATACAGATTACTACAGACTGTTCTGTTTTTTCACAGATTCTGTTTTCTATGTGTTGTTTGCTTATTTTGATGAATCTATGAGTAGTATCGGAGGGTATGAACCATAGATAAGTTATAATACAGTAGATATTACACCAATATGAATTGAGAATGAGTTCATTACAGCACCTAAGTGGTGGTTTTATTTTCTTATACTAACGGAGCTTACGAGTTTTGTGTTGAGTTTTGTGTGGTTGATGTGTTCAAGTTTTGGGTAAAGATTCGATGGACTATGGAATAAGGAGTGGCAAGAGCCTAAGCTTGGGGATGCCCCGGATGGCATCCCCTCTTTTGTCTTCATTCATCGGTAACTTTACTTGGAGCTATATTTTTATTCACCACATGATATGTGTTTTGCTTGGAGCGTCATTAAATTTTTTAGTGTTTGCTTGCTGTTAGTTAGAATAATGTTTTGCATCTTTATTTTCAATAAAAATGTCAAGGATAGCCTTTGCCATGCTTATTTTGCTAGTATACATGTTGCTGTTTGAAAACAGAAAGTTTACCGCTGTTGCAAAAATTCCCTAGAGAAGTCAGAGAATGGTATAATGTTGAATCTTTTGCATATTGAGATCTGATAAATTTATTACAGTTGGAATTTTCTCTCATAACTTTTGGAGTTAGGGAAGTATTGATACTCTTGTACTCTTTACAGACAGTACTGTTTTGGCAGATTGTTCTTATGTTTGCATTGTTTGCATATGTTTGCTTGTTTAATGATTCTATTTAAGGATAGGAGTATTAAATATGCAGAGGCATTTAGTATGCAATGTTGAATAATTATTTTAGTAATTTGTTACAGTATAAAATGATAAGGTTTTGCATTGGTTTATACTAACCTATCTCACGAGTTCTTGTTGAGTTTGTCGTGAATGAAGCTTTTTGATATAAAGAGAAACCATGATATGAGAGGAATTAAGGAGACACAAAAGCTCAAGCTTGGGGATGCCCAAGGCACCCCAAGATAATATTTCAAGAAGTCTCAAGCATCTAAGCTTGGGGATGCCTTGGTAGGCATCCCGCCTTTCTTCTTCAACAACTATCGGTTAGTATCGGTTGAGCCTAAGTTTTTGCTTCTTCACATGAGTTGTGATATCCTTGAAATGCCATTTTGCTTTGCTTTTCTTGCTGTTTGAATAAGATACCAAGATCTGAAATTCTTTAATGAGAGAGAGTCTTCATATAGTTACATAATTATTTAGCTACTCATTGATCTTCACTTATATCTTGTTGTAGTAGTTTGTCATTTACTCGTGTGCTTCACTTATATCCTATGAGTAAATTGTTGAATGAGTTGAATGTCATAAATCTGAACTTATATATTTTTCATTTGCTTATCCCACGGGGAGTAATGACTTCACATCTAAGAAGTAGAGGTTGTAAATTTATTGAAGGTTAGCAAGCATTGTATTAGTCATTTGAACAATTCATGAAAGAATATTAAAGGAAGAGAGATTTCACATATAAATATATTATCATAGACATCTTTTATAATTGGGAGCACTCATTATGTATGACATGCTAAAGAGTTGATGTTGGACAAGGAAGACAATGTAATGGGTTATGTTTTCTCACATCTCAGCTAAAGTATGTTGTCATGGATCATTCAAACATGTTAAGCTTGCCTTTCCCCCTCATGCTAGCCAAAATTCCTTGCACCAAGTAGAGATACTACTTATGCTTCCAAATATCCTTAAACCCAGTTTTTGCCACGAGAGTCCACCATACCTACCTATGGATTGAGTAAGATCCTTCAAGTAAGTTGTCATCGGTGCAAGCAATAAAAATTGCTCTGTAAATATGCAAGACTTATTAGTGTGGAGAAAATAAGCTTTGTACGAACTTGTTATGGAAGCAATAAAAGAGACGGACTGCATAATAAAGGTCCATATACAAGGAGCAATATAAAGTGACGTTCTTTCGCATTAAGATTTTGTGTATCCAACCCTAAAAGCGCATGACAACCTCTGCTTCCCTCTGCGAAGGGCCTATCTTTTACTTTATGTCTTTTACTTTATGCAAGAGTCAAGGTGATCTTCACCTTTCCCTTTTTCATTTTATCCTTTGGCATGCACTTTGTGTTAGGGTGATCCTGATATATATATCCAATTGGATGTACGTTAGCATGAACTATTATTGTTGACATCACCCAAAGGTGAATATGTTGGGAGGCAACATTATAAGCCCCTATCTTTCTCTGTGTCTGATTAAAACTTCATAACCACAAGTATTGCGTGAGTGTTAGCAATTGTAGAAGACTATATGATAAGTTGAGTATGTGGAGTTTGCTATTCCTGAAAATAGGATGAATTAAAATTGTTTGATGACTAAGAATGAAGTTTGCTAGTTTTCAAGAAAGTTTATGCTCTATGCTTTAACATGTGAATTTGCTTGTTACTTTATCGTGAGAAGTTTTATGATATTAACTACTGTTATGACATATTATCATGCTAGAAAAGGTGATTGAAATTATCATTGATCAAACTTGTGCACCTTCTAGAATTCACACTTCATAAATTCTTTCTCTATCATTTACCTACTCGAGGACGAGTAGGAATTAAGCTTGGGGATGCTGATACGTCTCCAATGTATCTATAATTTATGAAGCATTCATGCTATTTTATTATATGTTTTGAATGATTACGGGCTTTATTATACACTTTTATATTACTTTTGGGACTAACCTATTAACCGGAGGCCCAGCCCATATTGCTGTTTTATTGCCCGTTTCAGTATTTCGAAGAAAAGGAATATCAAACAGAGCCCAAACGGAATGAAACCTTCGGCAACGTGATTTTTTGGAAGAATATCACCCAGGAGACTTGGAGTTCACGTCAGAAGACCCTCGAGGAGGCCACAATATAGGAGGGCGCCGCCCCTACTGGGATTGCCCCCTGTCTTGTGGGCCCCTCAAGCACCCCCCGACCGACTTCTTTCTCCTATATAAGCCTATGTACCCTAAAAACATCGAATATCAAGATAGATCGGGAGTACCGCCGCCACAAGCCTCTGTAGCCACCAAAAACCTCTCGGGAGCCCGTTTCGGCACCCTGCCGGAGGGGGAACCCATCACCGGTGGCCATCTTCATCATCCCGGCGCTCTCCATGACGAGGAGGGAGTAGTTCACCCTCGGGGCAGAGGGTATGTACCAGTAGCTATGTGTTTGATTTCTATCTCTCGAGTTCTCTCTCGTGTTCCTTCTATGGCACGATCTTGATGTAGCGCGAGCTTTGCTATTATAGTTGGATCTGATGATGTTTGTCCCCCTCTACTCTCTTGTAATGGATTGAGTTTCCCCTTTGAAGTTATCTTATCGGATTGAGTCTTTGATTTGAGAACACTTGATGTATGTCTTGTCGTGTTTATCTGTGGTGACAATGGGATATCACGTGCCCCTTGATGTATGTTTTGGTAACCAATTTGCGGGTTCCGCCCATGAACCTATGCATAGGGGTTGGCACACGTTTTTTTTGACTCTCCGGTAGAGACTTTGGGGCACTCTTTGAAGTACTTTTTGTTGGTTGGATGAATCTGAGATTGTGTGACGCATATCATATAATCATGCCCACGGATAGTTGAGGTGACAATGGATTATCTAGGTGACATTAGGGTTTTGGTTGATTTGTGTCTTAAGGTGTTATTCTAGTACGAACTCTTTTATAGATTGACCCGAAAGAATAACTTTGAGGTGGTTTCGTACCCTACCATAATCTCTACGTTTGTGCTCTGCTATTAGTGGCTTTGGAGTGACTCTTTGTTGCATGTTTAGGGCTTGTTATATGATCTATCTATGTTATTATTGTTGAGATAATTTGCACTAGTGAAAGTATGAACTCTAGGCCTTGTTTCTTATCATTGCAATACTGTTTACACTCACTTTTATCATTAGTTACCTTGCTGTTTTTATAATTTCAGATTACGAAAACCTTCATCTACTATCTATTTTGCACTTGTATCACCATCTCTTCGCCGAACTAATGCACCTATACAATTTACCATTGTATTGGGTGTGTTGGGGACACAAGAGACTCTTTGTTATTTGGTTGTAGGGTTGTTTGAGAGAGGCCATCTTGATCCTATGCCTCCTACGGATTGATAAACCTTAGGTCATCCACTTGAGGGAAATTTGCTACTGTCCTACAAACTTGTGCACTTGCAGGCCATACAACGTCTACAAGAAGAAGTTTGTGTAGTAGACATCAGTTGCGGATGCTTGTGAGGGGGTTAATCATAAGTAGGAAGTTTGTTAAAGTAAGAACAACAACTAAGCACCGGTCCACCCACATATCAAATTATCAAAGTAGCGACCACGAATCAAACCAACATGATGAAAGTGACTAGACAAAATTCCCGTGTACCCTCAAGAACACTTTGCTTATCATAAGAGACTGTTTTGGCCTGTCCTTTGCCTTAAAAGGATTGGACTACCTTGCTGCACTTTTGTTATCGTTAACATTACTTGCTCGTTATAAATTACCTTACTATCAAACTACTCGTTACTTATAATTTCAGTGCTTTCAGAGAATACCTTGCTGAAAACAACTTGTCATTTCCTTCTGCTCCTTGTTGGGTTCAACACTCTTACTTATCGAAAGGACTACGATTGATCCCCTATAATTCTGGGTCATCAAAGCTATGATTCCCTCGCAAGTTGGGATGAGTCTAGGGACTTTATAAAATAATAAAAGAGGGCAAAGAAGACCAAATAAAAAAAGAGGCCAAAGAAGCCCAAACAAAAAAATGAGAGAAAATGAGAGAAGGGACAATGTTACTATCCTTTTCCACACTTGTGCTTCAAAGTAGCACCATGATCTTCATGATAAAGAGTCTCCTATTTTATCAATTTCATATACTAGTGGGAATTTTTCATTATAGAACTTTCTTGTATATTCCAATGATGGGCTTCCTCAAATTGCCCTAGGTATTCATGAGCAAGCAAGTTGGATGCACAACCACTTAGTTTCTTTTTGAGCTTTCATGCACTTGTAGCTCTAGTGCATCCGTTGCATGGCAATCCCTACTCCCTTACATCGATATTAGTTGATGGGCATATTCATAGCCCATTAGTTTGCCAAGTTGATGTGAGACTTTATCTTTCTTTTTGTCTTCTCCACAACTATCATATTCTATTCCACCTATAGTGCTATATCCGTGGCTCACGCTCATGTATTGCATGAAAGATGAAAAGTTTGAGAACAATAAAGGTATGAAACAAGTACTAGACTAACATCGGGGTTGTGCATGATGCAATATTTTGTGTGATGAAGGTGGAGCATATATAGCTAGACTATATGATTTTGTAGGGATAACGTTCTTTGGCCATGTTATTTTGAGAAGACAATGCTTGCTTTATTAGTATGCTTGAAGTATTAGTGTTTTTATATCAATATTAAACTTTTTTTGAACCTTATGGATCTGAACATTCATTACATAATAAAGAGAATTGCATTGATAAATATGTTAGCTAGCATTCCACATCAAAAGGTCTAATTTTATCATTTACCTACTCGAGGACGAGAAGGAATTAAGCTTGGGGATGCTTGATACGTGATACGTCTCCAACGTATCTATAATTTTTGATTCTTACATGCTGTTATATTATCATTCTTGGATGTTTTACAATCATTTTATAATCATTTTACATCATTTTTTGTTACTAACCTACTGACATAGTCCCTAGTGCCAGTTGCTGTATTCTACATGTTTCTTTCCATCGCAGGAAATCAATATCAAACAGAGTCAAAATGCAGCGAAACTCTTGGAGGATTTTTTTGGGCTAGAAGACATCCAGTGGGCCAAGGAATCACTTGGGGGTGCCCCGAGGGGAGCAGCACCCCCCAGGGCGCGCCAGGAGGACCAAGCGCGCCCTGGTGGGTTGTGCCCACCTCGGGTGCCCCCTGAACCGCCTCTTTGCTCTATAAATACCCCAACATTCTAGAAACCCTAGGGGGTCGACGAAAATCAATTCCATCCACCGCAGAGTCCAGAACCACCAGATCCAATCTAGACACCATCACGAAGGGGTTCACCACTTCCATTGGTGTCTCTCCGATGATGTGTGAGTAGTTCTTTGTAGACCTACGGGTCCGGAGTTAGTAGCTAGATGGCTTCCTCTCTCTCTCTCTCTCTCTCTTGATTATCAATATAATGGTCTCTTGGAGATCCATATGATGTAAGCCTTTTTGCGGTGTGTTTGTTGGGATCCAATGAAGTTTGAGTTTATGTTCAGATCTATGTTTCTATCCATGGAAGTTATTTGAGTCTTCTTTGATCTGTTATATGCATGATTTCTTATACCCTCATATTTACTCTCCAATATTTTTTTTGTTTGGCCAAGTCGATCTATTTATCTTGCATTGGGAAGAGATGCTTTGTAGTGGGTTCGATCTTATGGTGCTTGACCCTATTGATAGAAGGGGAACCGACATGTATGTATTGTTGCTACTAAGGATAACAAGATGGCATCTATATCTAAGCAAATAGACAAACGGATCTCGTCTACATCACGTCATCATTCTTATTGCATTACTCTATTTTCCCATGAAGTTAATACACTAGATGCATGCTAGATAGCAGTCGATGTGTGGAGTAATAGTAGTAGATGCAGACAGGAGTCGGTCTACTAATCTTGGACGTGATGCCTATATAATGAACATTGCCTGGATATCGTCATGATTATTTCGAGTTCTATCAATTGCCCAATAGTAATTGTTTTCCCACCATTTGCTATTTTTCTCGAGAGAAGCCACTAGTGAAACCTACGGCCCCCGGGTCTCTTTTTGTCATATTTTCTTTTGCGATCTATTTTCCTTTGCATTTACTTTCAGATCTATTAAACCAAAAATACAAAAATACTTTGCTGCAATTTATTTGTTCTAAGATCTATTTATCCTATCTACCACTTTTATCTCACGTTATTTGCCTATCTTGAGGCGTCGTACCTGAAAGGGATTGACAACCCCTTTAACACGTTGGGTTGCGAGTATTTGTGATTTGTGTGCGGGTGTTGTTTACATTGTGTGAGGAGGTTCTCCTACTGAGGGAAATACCTATCGTTGCTATACTACATCATCCCTTCCTCTTTGGGGGAAATGTCGATGTAGTTCTAATAGACATCAAAAGGAATTTCTGGCGTCATTGCTGGGGAGGATCTTCAATATCAACCAGGTTCCTAATCACAAATCTCATCTCCTCATAATTTACATTATTTCCCATTTGCCTCTCGTTTTCCTCTCCTCCACTTCACAAAAATTTGCTTTTTTATTCACCCTCTTTTTCGTTCGCCGTTTTCTCGTCAGATCTATTTTTGAGTGCAATCTTGTTGTGTAATCACCATGAGTGACTTTGGTATGGCAGAAACAGATGATGGCCTAACTCTTAAAATGGAGCGTACGGGTAATCTGGCTGCCAAAACTTTTGTTTTGGGGCTAGGGAATTTTATTGGAAAAGAACATACCCAAGAATTTTTCAATTGTGTCAGAAAATTAAGTCTCAATGATATTCCTATACTTAAAAGGACTAAATCTCATGCGGAAGGTATTTCGGCTCTTGTTCTGAAACTTGAAGCTAGATTTATTCGTACTCATCCTATCTTGCAAAGATTGTTCTAAGAATTGCCCGTTATAAAGGATCCTAAATCTAAAAAGTTAGCCACTCTTGTTTTGATGAATGAATTTGACTACATAATACGGGAAGCTAGGGAAATCTTTGATTTTTATGGCATGAATCGTGAAAATCCCGTGATTGATGAAATTCTTTATAATGGTGATTATGATTTGAGACATTTTCTTGGAGATAACCGAATATTTGATGAGAATCTTAAAAACCAAGTCCCCATTTTAGATATGATCCAAGAATTTTTTAATGATGTTAATCAACACTATTCTTGGATCACTGCCGTAAATCAAAGGGGTTATGATAAAAAGCAATTGATAGTGCTAAGTTTTCCATGGATAATGTGTTTTATGTCTTATTTACAAAACCTCCCAACACAAATACCTCCAATGGAAACATGGACAAGGATGGCAAAACTTAGATCGTACGCGTTATGCCTAGCTAGGGGCGTAAAGCGATAGCTTGTTGGGGGGCAACCCAATAAATAAAATTTGTTTTTGCTTTTTGTTTTCTGTTCTTGTGTGTTAGCACAATTATAATACTGTTATGATTGTGTTTTTTGTGTTTTAATTAGTGTTTGTGCCAAGCAAGGCCTTTGGGAAGATTTGGGTGAAAGTTTATTTGATCTTGCTGAAAAACAGAAACTTTTGCGCTCACAAGATTATTTTTTGTTTCTAACAGAAGAGTGCTGTTGAGTTGATTCTTTTTTCATTAGATTAATGGACAAATTTCTCACGTCAACCAATTTATATCAGAATTTTTGGAGTTACATAAGTATTCAAAATATTCAGATTGCTACAAACTGTTATATTTTTGACAGATTCTGTTTTCTTTGCATTATGTGCTTGTTTTGATGATTCTATGTTTTTTCTTTGATGATTTTTTGCCATAAAAAATTTGGAATACAGTAGATATAATGCAAAAACAAAATAAGAATAGTTTTGCTACAGTACTTATTGTCGGGGAAACGGCACCTATGGGATCACGAGGATCCGTACGGTTGGCGGGGAGCGAGAGGGTTGCACAAAGAGCAGGTCTGGTGATCAGCACGAGGGATTTTTAACCAGGTTTGGGCCGCTGAGGAGCGTAAAATACTAGTACTACTTTTGGTGTATATTTAGTGTTCTTGAGTTCTTAGACTAGCTTCTATTCTTGCCTAGTCCAAAAAGTCCGAATACTTCTCTAGTACGCCTCGGGCCTCCTATTATATGTCAAATGAGTCACCACAGTGGCACACATGAGGTGTAAAGTAGCTATAGTGTACAAGCTTATCGCTGACGTTGTAGGACAAATGCATTAAATGTGCTGCTTACGTGCCCTCCAACTTTATCAGGGATGGTAACAGAACCTGTCGCGGCCGTTGCCGCCTCATCCTGCCTTGACACACATCCAGGCTGATGAGGCATGCAGCGCCAGCCTGGCTTGCTGGCCGCTGTGCTAGCGCGGTGGTAAGGCCTTCACGAAGATCTGCTTGCCACCACACAGGTGCTTGCTTAGTTGGCAGGATGGTCGCCGCGCTGGAATGGTTGTGAGGTGGCGAAACCTTGTCGGGTTCGGGCCTGGATGTGACCCCACAATTATCCCCTGGCAAGGGTCTTGCTGGGGCCTCGCAGTCGTCCCCAGCAAGGGCCTTGCCGGGGGTCTTCGTTCTCTAGAGTCCATGTGGGCCTGCATGACACCCGTATTCACAAGGATCTGCATGCTACTACACATGTGTCCTCAAGTCTTGGCTTTGACATTGTCGATGGTGCCAGAGCTCTCAGCCTTGAGGGTGGTGGCTTTGTTGGTGCCCCGCAAGTTGCCCCGGCAAGGGTCTTGTCGGGGCTACGTAGGCCGCCCTGTCAAGGGTGTTGCCGGGGAAGTCTTGCTCATCTTCTGCTCCTTATTCACTAGCTTTAAATGTTTGTCTTGGTACTTGTATTTTGTCTTCTACTGCCCTGCCAAGCCTCGCCGTAGGTGTGGCTACGACTGCCCGTGCACAAGTAAGGGGTACAGAAAAGCCCATACTTCCATACACCGACAAGAGCCCCCGAGCCTGGGCCACACACAAGCGTGAAGCGTCGATGGGCTCGTCAGTTGCGCATCCCCATGATCCGCATTGAGTGCATGACATGGGGGTCGTGCGTGGAACGGCCGCAGCATGCCTTCGACGCCTCATGGTGAATAGTAAAGATTTGGCTCACGCCTTCCCCATAAAATGAGGAATCCGTAAGGGCGCTACTCATTTACCCTTCTTGCCTTTCGAATCTAGGAACCATCGTTCCCCTCTTCTTTCTCAAGAGAAAATCAGAGCTCTCACCTCTGCTCGCCGCCACCGCGCTTCCATTGCTCTTGATCCCTCACCCCCTCTCAGACGCTATGGCGCCCATGGCAAGCAAGGGCAAGGGAGTGCCAAGGCCACCGAGGGGAAGGAGGTGCCGGAGAACGAACTGGTGAAGCTACGGAACAAGCACACCGTCTTTACCTTGATCATTGATGCACGCTTAGGGACCGATTCCAGTACCTATGGGGGAGAGAGACGATGGGGCATCCCACCACGCACATCATCCCTGCTCCCTTAGCCAAGCCTTGTCTAGATAAAATATACTTTCTTCGTCGACTACTTCTACTGTGGGTTCTGCCCCCCTTTCTCAGATTTCTTCAACGATATCATGCACACCTATGGCTTCCACCTTCTGGATTTTACGCTGAATGTTGTGGCATGCATGGCCCTCTTCGCCCACCTCTGTGAGGGCTTCGCCTAGGTACATCCCAACACGGCGCTCTGCCGCCATTATTTCGTCCCCCGCATCCAGCCAGGAGATGCCATCTCCGGCTGCATCACTTGGATCCCACAGGCTTTGAGCAAGAGCATGTACCCGGAGGGGGCCAAAAGGAGAAGTGGAACGAATGGCGGGGCAGGTGGTGCTGGATCATGGAGGAGGATCCGCGGGAGTTCTGCCAGGTCCGTCAGAAGCCGCTGACCCGCGACAAGCACTGGGGCGACTTCAACATCAACGACAAGAAGCTTACGGTCACCACCACCAGAATCCAACGTCTCAAATCCGTCGGGCTCACGCTCGAGATGGTTGGGGCCGACTTCATTCACCGCCGCATCGCTCCTCTGCACAATAAGGGGAGGCCAGCCTGGGACTTCAAGAATGCGGCAAACATCATGAGGCTTCGCCCCGGCCTGAACTACAACTTCACGGTACTACGACATGCGTCCCTTTGCCAGAAGCTTTTTCAGCTCAAGGTTGACAAGGCCGGCAAGGCTGACAAGACCGGCAAGGCCGACAACCCTTAGGTTGCCGGTGGGGGTGGTCCCCTTGAGGAACAACTCCCGCCTAACCTCCATCATTGCCATGATGTCGGCGTTCAACACGCATGGCTTGGACCCGACATGGGACAATCCAAAAGCAGCGCTGGTGCAGGATTTCTTCGACAACTTGTCGGAGAAGTCCGTCCATGTCGAGATGATGCTCATCTGCCCCACCATTGAAGAAGAGGTGGCATACATCACCACCAGGGCGGAGGAGGCAACACTTGCCGAGGAGGTCGGAGCCTTGGCACCATTGAGGATGAGGCCTACGAGGCAAATGGGGAAAAGGAGTTTGCCGGGTGGAAGGAGTCTACCGGGTAGCACAGCGGCATCGGCGCCGGGGTTCCCCTTGCTAAAGAGGCGGCTGAGGAGTAGGCCAAGGAGACATCTGATGTGGACGAGCCTTCAGCCTCAAAGAAGAAGTGTGTCCTGCGGCAGGCCTGCTCCGGCGAGCCAGTCCGGCCCGGCAAGGCCATGCAGCGGCAAGAGGCCCAGGTGCAACCCGTGCTCCAGACATGGAACGCGGCCGCGGCAGCAGCGAAGGAAGACGCGACAGCGAAGAAAGTTGTGGTCGCTGCCTCCTCCTCGGCTAAGTGGCCCAAGACTCCATCTCCTCCTTCTCCCTTTGCGGACACCATCCCGGCAGTCGACTTCGACCTCGGGTCCTTTAGCCCGAAGAGGAAGAGGAGGCCAGAAGGGGATGATGAGTAAGCATCTTGCCTCCTTATGCGTTCCCTGATCTTCCGTTTAGATTATTTTATCCTGACTCGATCTTGTCTTCACAGTGATATTGAGGCGCTGGCTCAGAGGATGGCGAAGAGAGCCAAGGCCTCGACGGGCGACGAGCCCTCGACAAGCACTTCACGCGCGCCAACAACTATCATGATCAGGCCGGACGCCAGCCCTCAATGCAACCCCCGTTCCATCCCCCAGCGTGAGTTTGTTACTCATTTCCCTATGGCGGGCGTCGGAGTGTGTATCTTCAGTGCTGACCTTGCCGGGTTCGCAGGAGGAGCCAATAGGAGGAGCCACTGAGGGCCACCCCTGACATGCCGCCCCCATCAACCACGCCACCCAGAGGGGGGGGTCCCCGGATAGGGCATCCACCAGCGAGCCCATGCCCATGGAGGAAGTAATGGCGAGCACAGGTGCCGGCATCTCTCCCCCGGCGACGAGTGTTTCCGGGGAGGGAACCACTCCACCTCACCATGCCACTAGTAAGCCGCTTCCCTTTTGTCTCCTCCCTTCTTTGCCATGCAATTTTCTTTCTATTTCCCTGTTCTGAGCTTCGATTTGGTTTTTCCTCATTCTCCTTTTTGGTTTCCAGACCTTCTCTCGACGGACCAGAAGGACGTCAATGCTATCATTGAGGAGACTGCCAAGGGTGTCGAAGCTAAGGCCGCCAAAATTGTTGCAGAGGAAGCCACCAAGGTTGCTGCCAAGGAAATCGTCAAGGCTCTTGCCGAGGAGGATGCCAAGGGGTCTGCCGGGGAGGCCGGCAAGGAAATCGGTGGCCGTACTCACAACAACTTTGACACAGGAGCGCCTAGTGCTGCACCGGTCCCAGAGCGCTCAACTGCCGGAGAGGAGGTTGTCGACGACCACCCTCATCCTCTACAGCCCCCACCCCGAGCAAGTACTTGAAGGTGGGTGACGATCTATTCGTCAGCATCCCCGGGACGGCAAGCACCGGAGCGCCAACCGAAGGGGAGGTGTTTGACGACCTCGCCGCTGTCGGGATCCAAGTTGTCGATGAGCCGAGCGCCAGTAGCAGTGGTTCCACAGAAGATCAGTTCCTTCAGGCCCTGAGCACCAATTTCCAGAATCTTTAGGCGCTCTACCGTGCCTGCAAATATAAAGCTGACATTAGGATGGCGGCCATGGACAAGGCAGAAGCAGACTTCCAGGAGCGCGTTGCTCATATGCAAGTTTGGTTCGCCGAGGCCCAGCAGGATCTGAAGGCTGCCTAGGACCAGTTGGGCGAGCGCTGGCAAGAGATCCTCCTGAAGCAGGCTGACATTGAGAAGGCCCAAGAGGTGGCGACTGCATAGGCCGCCAAGGATGAAGCTGACCAGAGGCAGCACCGCATCCTGCTTGATGCCCAGGAAGAAGACCTTGTCGCTCGTGAAGAGGCACTTGCCGCCAAGCTCGCTGGCAAGGATGAAGAGGTCTAAAAGCTTGCCGCGCAGCAGACCCAAGAGCTGAAGCAGGCGCACAAAGATGCACTTGATGCTCTAGCCCTGGACCATGCCGACAAGCTGAAGGAGGCCGTCGATGGTGCTGAGGCCACAGAGGCTGCCAAGAATGAGCTGGTCGGCAAGGTGGAGAAGATGGAGCTAGAGCTGGAGGAGCTAAAGAAGGAGATCTCGAGGCTGAAGAAGGATAGGGACATGACTATCTATACCTTGGCGGATTTGCAGGTCACCATCTCTGACAAGACCTAGCTACTCTCCAAGGCCAACGACTCCATTGCCGATCTGAAACTGAAGCTAGAGACCTTGGAGGGGACACTCTCGGAGACTAGGGCCCGTGAAAAGGCCCTGATCAAGGACCTCGCGGATGAGAAACAGATGTAGCAGAGTGCCGCCGCAACCCACGACGACTTTGTGGACGACACGAAGCTCTGGACCAACCGCCTTGTCGATGTTGCGGAGAGGCTCACCACGAAGCTGTCTATCATCACTACTAGGGAAAACCCTAGTAGTAGCGCGGGTTTAATGCCCACTCTAGTAGCGCGGGACACCGTGCTACTAATAAGGCGCTACATAGCTATTACTTAGCAGTAGCGCTTGCGACACGCGCTACTGCTAAGACACATAGTCGCAGTGTTTGTTCTCTGCCGCACTGTTGCTAATCTAGCTAGTAGCATCGTGTTTACTATCCACCGCTACTACTATTCTTTTTTTCATTTTTTTATTTTCAGTGTATTTATACGCTGTTATACAAATTTTGGTACAATACCAATTATGAGGTTTATATCATTATGTCCATAATAGCGTGTCAAATGAAGGTCGATTAGGTTCAAGTGGAGGCAATATGTGGTGCATGTCAAAAGTATGCTACTAATCCAAACATGATCTAGTTTGGACTAGTAGTACTTTCGATGTGCACCACATGTTGCCTCCACTTGAATCTAATCTGCCAACACAAGCTATTTAATCATCATCATAGTAATTATCACCAACTTTAGTTATTTAATCATCATAGTCATAGTGTAGCACATCATCATCTTCAAACTCATTCTAGCTAGCTAATCACCACCAACACTAGATGCGGTAGCTATCTAATCACCACCAACACTAGCTAATAATAATCATCATAGTCATTACCACCAACACTAGCTATTTAATCATCATAGTCATAGTGTAGCACATCATCATCTTCAACTCATTTCTAGCTAGCTAATCACTCCTGCTGGTCTCTCTTAGGTAAAATAACATAAAACATGTGTAGCACTCCTGCTTCATCAAGTTGGAGCTTGCAGATGAACCTGTCTCCTAATCCTGGGATGCGCTTCTATTTGATGTCCCCTAGTACTTCTCTGCGATCATTCACAATTTTGCTCCAGTCTTTAATTTTAAGCATTCCTCGCTATTAGAAATCATGAATGCACTAAAGTGCATTGTAGGATATCTTGGCCGTAAGATAGCAATTATCATGCGACCTTTAGTCTCGATCCAATGAGGCACAACATTCATCGGGAGTCCCTGTTGAAGAAAATCGTATAGTAGCATACTTAGCAATGAAGTTTAGCTTAAAATATAATGTATGCAAAAGATGCACTGATGACAAATAGTAAAAATCTTACCATCTTTCCTAAATAGATGTGACCGTAGTTCAGTACAAACACTATTGATCGCATGTTTTGAGTACTAAGATTTTTAAGTCCAGAAAAATAATTTGTCTTGACAGTATGAAGATCCTCAAGCCATGAAACATAATGACTTATCTTCTCGCAGTTTAGTTCAGCCTCGGGACAGTAGTAGGTCTTGTCTACCAAGCGTTGGACATGTTTGCTTGAATGGAAATAAGCTTTCAATAGAAATTAGTTGTCAACTATTTTTGAATAAACAATATCAAAGACATAAATATGGTTGAGAAACTCACATAATGGCATAACTGGAGGCGTCTGCACATCGACCCATATGTTGATATTACCTTCAATATCATCTTCTGGACGAATATCAAAGGTGATAACCATAACAGGCTCAAATGGATAAGTCTTGTATAGTGCTTGCCAAGTTTTGCATCCAAAATAGGTGTACGTGTCTGCGTTGTATAATTTTGCATGGAAAGTACAACCATGCTCGGTCTTCAAGTAAACTCTCTTTACCTCCATAGTAGTTTTCATAGGACTGAAACCTATCTTATCCAAGACAAAAACTCTTGCATGGCAAGGGATACGCTAGTAGAATAGTAAAAAAATAAATTATAAGTTGAAGAAAATGAAGTAGATGTCATGCTTAATTACGAAAAAAGACTTGTCGTTGTGACTTACTATATCCACTTTGAAGTTCTCGTCCAGCTTGATGCTGCAGCGCCTATCATCATCTAGGAAGATTCTGTCGCACAGGCCGCGCTCGTGTTCGCAGTATTTGCAAATACCGAAATCCTTTTTGTCGTTAGACATTTCCTATGTTCATAGTTGAAACATTAATTGAAAATCGATCGAAGACAACTACTAGGATACTCAACACACAAATCCGGGGCACTCGATATTTCCTACATATTCTGGCACAAGTCATGCCAAAATACTTGGAAAAATCCGGCATGACACTTGCTAAAATAGGACATATCGAGCGCCTGAAATTTGCCGGAACGGAAATGAATCAACACTCCGGCAAAACATAGGCCACTCGGAGGTGTAACCTGCAAACATGACCGGACACTTGGGCAAGCACATATCCTATTTGAGCAACACAAGATAAACATTTCAGAATATCTTATAGGACTCATATTGAAATGATCATTCAGTAAGGAAAACCAAATTGTAAAATAAATAAGTATTCAAATTAGCATGCATTCAATAAGCAAAAGTAAATCATATGTTGCGTCCATACATCAACGAATATTATAACTAGTACATCCCAAATAGTATCATACATATAAAATCACAAATACAACTAAAACCCTAGCGAATGACAGGTATCGGCGTGGGCGGTGGACACCCAAAGACAAGGAACCATCACAGGATCATAGCTCCAGTGAGATCCCTGGAGAACCTGCCAGGTATTGGAGAACCTGTGCTCCAGCGCAACCAAGTAGCAACGGACGTGCGCGTCCTCCTTGCTGACACGGTGACATACCACCTCCGTGGGGTCCTCAAGCCTCTCGACCGTCACTGGCCCATGCGACCGCCACCAAAGAAGGTTCGGGTCAACGACAGGTTGACTCCTCACAGAGCTGTGCCCCCCGGTAGGTAGCGCCTCCCAGTACCAGCCCGGCGGAGCCCAGTCCCGTACATGGCCCATCTGGTCAAGCTGGTGTCCTCCATCGAGTTGACAACGAGGATGCGGGATACGCATCATACGTCGTTGCGGGAAAAATTGCTTTAACTAAAAATATAACAACAAATGTGACATGTTCAACTAGTTCTATTCATTCAACTAGTTCTTACTAAAAATAAACTTACTATAAATAAAAATAAACTAGTACCTAGTTCTTACTAACTAATTAGTACCTAGGAACTACTGCCCTAATTACCATCTAATTTGATGAACCTAGGGGTGGAAAGTCGTAGTGGATAATCCAAAATATCCAATATTCCTATTCGATCGGATATTCCAATTATCCAACTTAAAGGTCAAATAAGTGGTCAAATTTTACTCGTTTTATGATTAATCTTAGAAATTATTATGCACTACACTAGTGTTTATTCATCATCTAAGAAAACATCCGAGCCGCATCCATATCCGATAACATCCGTATTCGCATTCGTATTAGTTTTGTAAATATGAAACCGGAAGTGGTAAGAGCACTATCCAATCCGCATCTGATTCGTTTCCACCCATAGAAGAACCATAACTAATTTGATGCAACTAAAATTTGAAGAACCCTAGCCAGAGGTAGGGGAGGGGGAGGAGCAGGCGTGCTCACCTCGGGTGCCTGCGGCGAGGGTGAAAGAAATATGCCCTAGCGGCAATAATAAAGTTATTATTTATTTCCTCATATCATGATGAATGTTTATTATTCATGCTAGAATTGTATTAACCGGAAACATAATACATGTGTGAATACATAGACAAACATAGTGTCACTAGTATGCCTCTACTTGACTAGCTCGTAAATCAAAGATGGTTAAAGCTTCCTAGCCATGAACAAAGAGTTGTCATTTGATTAACTGGACCACATCATTAGGAGAATGATGTGATTGACTTGACCCATTCAGTTAGCTTAGCACTTGATCGTTTAGTACATTGCTATTGCTTTCTTCATGACTTATACATGTTCCTATAACTATGAGATTATGTAACTCCCGCTTACCGGAGGAACACTTTATGTGGTACCAAACATCACAACGTAACTGGGTGATTAAAAAGGTTCTCTACAGGTGTCTCCGAAAGTACTTGTTGAGTTGACGTATTTCGAGATTAGGATTTGTCACTCTGATTGTCGGAGAGGTATCTCTCGGCCCTCTCGGTAATGCACATCACTATAAGCCTTTCAAGAAATGTAGCTAATGAGTTAGTTACGGGATGATGCATTACATAACGAGTAAAGAGACTTGCCAGTAACGAAATTGAACTAGGTATTCTTATACCGACGATCGAATCTCGATGTATGTTGTTATGCAAGTAACATACCGATGACAAAGGGAACAATGTATGTTGTTATGCGGTTTGACCGATAAAGATCTTCGTAGAATATGTAGGAGCCAATATGAGCATCCAGGTTCTGATATTGGTTATTGACCGGAAACATGTCTCGTTCATGTCTACATAGTTCTCGAACCCGTAGGGTCCGCACGCTTAAGGTTTCGATGATAGTTATATTATGAGTTTATGAGTTTTGATGTACCGAAGGTTGTTCGGAGTTCCGGATGTGATCACGAACATGATGAGGAGTCTTGAAATGGTCGAGACATGAAGGTTGATATATTGGAAGCCTATATTTGGATATCGGAAGTGTTCCGGGTGAAATCGGGATTTTACCGGAGTGCTGAGGGGTTACCGGAACTCCCCGGGGGCTTAATGGGCCATAGTGGGCCTTAGTGGAGAAGAGGAGAGGCGGCCAGGGCAGGGCCACGCGCCCCTCCCCCTAGTCCGAATAGTACAAGTAGAGGGGGGCGGCGCCCCCCCTTTCCTTCCTCTCTCTCCCTCCTCTTTCCCCCCTTCTTCACGTCCAACAAGGAAGGAGGGAGTCCTACTCCCGGTGGGAGTTGGACTCCCCTTGGCGCGCCTCCTCCCTGGCCGGCCGCCTCTCCTCTTCTCCATTTGTTGGGTACACCTTCTATCACATTTGTTGCCAAGAATGGATCCTTTCTAGAGAAGGAGTTTCTCTCGAAAGAAGGGAGTGGGAGGAAAGTAGAACTTGATGAGGTAACTGTACCTGCTCCGTTATTGGAAAATAGTTCATCACAGAAACCTGTTCTTGTGACGAATACACCAATAAGTGAGGAAGCTAATGATGTTGATCATGAAACTTCATATCAAGTTACTACAGAACCTCGTAGGTCAACTAGAGTAAGATCCGCACCAAATTGGTATGGTAATCCTATTCTGGAGGTCATGTTACTTGACCATGGCGAACCTACGAACTATGAGGAAGCGATGATGAGCCCAGATTCCGCAAATGGCTTGAGTCCATGAAATCTAAGATGGGATCCATGTATAAGAACAAAGTGTGGACTTTCCCGATGATCGGCAAGCCAACAAGAATAAATGGATCTTCAAGAAGAAGACTGACGCTGATGGTAACGTTACTGTCTACAAGCTCGACTTGTTGCAAAAGGTTTTTGACAAGTTCAAGGAGTTAACAACGATGAGACTTTCTCACCCATAGCGATGCTTAAGTCTGTCTGAATCATGTTAGCAATTTCCGCATTTTATGATTATGAAATTTGGCAAATGGATGTCAAAACTGCATTCCTGAACTGGAAGAAGAGTTGTATATGGTGCAACCAGAATGTTATGTCGATCCAAAGGATGCTAACAAAGTGTGCAAGCTCCGGCGATCCATTTATGGGCTGGTGCAAGCCTCTCGAAGTTGGAATAAACGCTTTGATAGTGTGATCAAAGCATATGGTTTTATACAGAGTTTTGGAGAAGCCTGTATTTACAAGAAATTGAGTGGGAGCTCTATAGCATTTCTAATATTATATGTGGACGACATATTATTGATTGGAAATTATATAGAATTTCTGGATAGCATAAAAGGATACTTGAATAAAAGTTTTTCAATGAAAGACCTCGGTGAAGCTGCTTACATATTGGGCATCAAGATCTATAGAGATAGATCAAGACGCTTAATTGGACTTTCACAAAGTACATACCTTGATAAAGTTTTGAAAAAGTTCAAAATGGATCAAGCAAAGAAAGTGTTCTTGCATGTAATACAGGGTGTGAAATTGATTCAGACTTAATGCCCGACCACTGCAGAAGATAGAGAGAAAATGAAAGAAGTTCCGTATGGATCAGCCATAGGCTCTATCCTATATGCAATGATGTGTACCAGACCTGATGTGTGCCTTGCTATTAGTTTAGCAGGGAGGTATCAAAGTAATCCAGGAGTGGATCACTGGACGGCGGTCAAGAACATCCTCAAATACCTGAAAAGGACTAAGTATATGTTTCTCGTTTATGGAGGTGATAAAGAGCTAGTCGTAAATGGTTACGTCGATGCAAGCTTTGACACTGATCCGGATGATTCCAAATCGCAAACCGGATACATGTTTACATTGAATGGTGGAGTTGTCAGTTGGTGTAGTTCTAAACAAAGCGTCGTAGCGAGATCTACATGTGAAGCGGAGCACATAACTGCTTCGGAAGAAGCAAATGAAGGAGTCTGGATGAAGGAGTTCATATCTGATCTAGGTGTCATACCTAGTGCATCGGGTCCAATGAAAATCTTTTGTGACAATACTGGTGCAATTGCCTTGGCAAAGGAATCCAGATTTCACAAGAGAACCAAGCACATCAAGAAACGCTTCAACTCCATCCGGGACCAAGTCCAGGTGGGAGACATAGAGATTTGCAAGATACATACATATTTGAATGTTGCAGACCCGTTGACTAAGCCTCTTCCACGAGCAAAACATGATCAGCACCAAGGCTCCATGGGTGTTAGAATGATTACTGTGTAATCTAGATTGTTGACTCTAGTGTAAGTGGGAGACTGAAGGAAATATGCCCTAGAGGCAATAATAAATTTATTATTTATTTCCTCATAACATGATGAATGTTTATTATTCATGCTAGAATTGTATTACCCGGAAACATAATACATGTGTGAATACATAGACAAACATAGTGTCACTAGTATGCCTCTACTTTACTAGCTCGTAAATCAAAGATGGTTAAAGCTTCCTAGCCATGAACAAAGAGTTGTCATTTGATTAACTGGATCACATCATTAGGAGAATGATGTGATTGACTTGACCGATTCAGTTAGCTTAGCACTTGATCGTTTAGTACATTGCTATTGCTTTCTTCATGACTTATACATGTTCCTATGACTATGAGATTATGTATCTCCCACTTACTGGAGGAACACTTTGTGTGCTTCAAAACATCACAACGTAACTGTGTGATTATAAATGTGCTCTACAGGTGTCTCCAAAAGTACTTGTTGACTTGACGTATTTCGAGATTAGGATTTGTCACTCCGATTGTCGGAGAGGTATCTCTGGGCCCTCTCGGTAATGCACATCACTATAAGCCTTGCAAGCAATGTAGCTAATGAGTTAGTTACGGGATGATGCATTACATAATGAGTAAAGAGACTTGCCGGTAATGAGATTGAACTAGGTATTGAGATACCGACGATCGAATCTCGGGCAAGTAACATACCGATGACAAAGGGAACAACGTATGTTGTCATGCGGTTTGACCGATAAAGATCTTTGTAGAATATGTAGGAGCCAATATGAGCATCCAGGTTCCGATATTGGTTATTGACTGAAAACGTGTCTTGGTCATGTCTACATAGTTCTCGAACCCATAGGGTCCGCACGCTTAAGGTTTCGATGACAGTTATATTATGAGTTTATGAGTTTTGATATACCGAAGGTTGTTCAGAGTCCCGGATGTGATCACGGACATGACGAGGAGTCTCGAAATGGTCGAAACTTGAAGATTGATATATTGGAAGCCTATATTTGGATATCGGAAGTGTTCCGGGTGAAATCGGGATTTTACCGGAGTACCGAGGGGTTATCGGAACTCCCCGGGGGCTTAATGGGCCATAGTGGGCCTTAGTGGAGAAGAGGAGAGGCCGCAGGGCAGTTCCGCGCGCCCCTCCTCCCTCCCCCTAGTCCGAATAGGACAATGAGAGGGGGCGGCGCCCCCCCTTTCCTTCCTCTCTCTCCCTCCTCTTTCCCCCCTTCTCCAAGTCCAACAAGGAAGGAGAGAGTCCTACTCCCGGTGGGAGTAGGACTCCCCTTGGCGCGCCTCCTCCCTGGCCGGCCGGCCCCTCCCCCCTTGCTCCTTTATATATGGGGGCAAGGGGCACCTCTAGACACAACAATTGATCTCTTGATCTCTTAGCCGTGTGCGGTGCCCCCCTCCACCATAGTCCTCCTCGATAATATTGTAGCGGTGCTTAGGCGAAGCCCTGCGACGGTAGAACATCAAGATCGTCACCATGCCGTCGTGCTGACGAAACTCTCCCTCGACACTCGGCTGGATTGGAGTTCGAGGGACGTCATCGAGCTGAACGTGTGCTAGAACTCAAAGGTGCCGTAGTTTCGGTGCTTGATCGGTCGGGCCGTGAAGACGTATGACTACATCAACTGCATTGTTCTAAAGCTTCCGCTTTCGGTCTACGAGGGTACGTAGACGACACTCTCCCCTCTCATTGCTATGCATCTCCATGATCTTGCGTGTGCGTAGGAAATTTTTTGAAATTACTATGTTCCCCAACAGAAGGAGGGGCAGGCGTTGGCGAGGTCGGGGTCAGGGCTCGGGCGCGCGGCGGAGGGCGGTGTGGAGGTTTGGGTCATCGGCGGCGTCGAGGTCGGGGCGACGTCGAGGTTGGGGGCAGGGGCGGCGTTGAATCCGGGGTTAGGGGCGGTGTCGAGGGCATGCGGAGAGCGACAGGAGAGCGCGCGGTGGCCGACTGGCGACAGCGGCGGCGACAGCAGAGGAGTTGGGATTTGGGGGGAAGTGGTCGTGGGGAAGAACGAACCACGCGGTTAAGTCAGAAGTAGCAGTAGCGCGTTCCAGGAAGCGCTACTCCTAAGTTTGTTATAACACGTTCCTTTATACACGCTACTGCTACTTTCTCTTTTTTTCCCCTTTTCATTTATTTTTCTTTACATTTTATTTTTTTCCTTTCACCTTTTTCTATTTCTTTCATTTTCATTTACTTTTCTATTTTCTTTCCAATTAATTTTATTTCCTTTAGCAGTAGCGCCTTTCAGCGTAAACGCGCTGCTACAAAGCAAGTAGCGGTAGCGCGGTCCGACGTAGATCGCTACTACTATGTGTAGCCTATCAGCTAAGCCGTGGGAATTTTAGTAGTAGCGCTTTTATATTCAGGCGCGCTACTACTACATATGTATTTGTAGCGCTGTTTACACTAGCGCGCTACTACTACTTAGCACCAACGTGCTTTTTAAACACGTGCTACTGCTAAAGTTCTGTGTACAAGGTTTTCCCTAGTAGTGCATGGGCATGCCAAACTTTAGGTTCTCCTAGGAAGATAGGGTGAGCCAGAGTGCCAGACTGACCCTATTCTTTGACGGCATCCTCGACACCCTAGTGCTGCTCCACTCCAACAAAGCGAATCATGTGCCAACGAGGCCCAAAAGCTTTGTCGGGGTGCCCGTCTCAAGGTGCTCACCAAGGTGGCATAGTGGAACCCCAGCATCAACTTCGCCAACGTGCTTGAGAGCTTGCCAGAGGATGCGGACCTCAAGGCGCTCGAAGAGCGCGTCGAGCCCATCATCAGCTGCGTTGACGGAGTGAAGAGGTTGGAAGGCCAGTGTCAGGACTAGCTACTCCATTTCTCATTGCTGCTGCGAATCCGTACCCAAGACAATTTCATCTTAAGTTAGAACCGCGGCAACATCTGTTGTAATATAACTTGATGTGCTTTCAACTGAACACATGTTATCTTCCTGTTTGATCTCTCCTTATATGTACTACACCCTATGCTTAGTTGTAAAGGCTTGCCGGGACGCGCACCCTTGCCGCGAGCGCTTTGAGGAACAGATCCTTAGCAGCCTGCTAGGGGTGCCGCTGTCGGCAAGACACCTTGCCATTCTTAGTGCAGCCACCTAAACTGCTGAGCGGACTTGAAGCAGAACAAGGGCGCTACCAATGGTGGCAGGGTTCCTTCGCGTGTAGGTTTTCTGTATAAGAGCTAAACCCATTCGAGGATAATAACTTTACAATAAGAAAACCACTCAAGGTTTGGCATGACTTAGCTTTCTGTTGCTGCGTGGATCATCGTCGTGGCTGCAGATGACACCGCTTGCCTAGCTGCTGATACCAGAATGATGTGGATGGTCTTGATCTCCTCTGCCACCAGTGTCTGACATGTCTCTTGTTCGTGCTGGCATGGGCAAACCGGCCCCAGACAAACCGATTGTCGTGATCGTCTTCTTCTTCGGAGACATGGCGATGAAGAAAATGATGCACTAACTACCAGACCAGATTCGCACAAACTTGTGCCCCTACCTGGTGCGCCAAAGATGTCGGGAAAACAACACCTATGGGATCAAGAGGATCCCTTCTACAGTTGGCAGGGAGAGGGTTGCACAAAGAGCAGGTCTGGTGATCAGCACGAGGGATTTTTACCCAGGTTCGAGTCGCTGGGGAGCGTAAAACCCTAGTTCTGTTTTTGGTGTATATTTAGTGTTCTTGAATTCTTAGACTAGCTGCTATGCCTGCCTACTCCAAAAAGTCTGAATCCTTCTCTAGTATGCCTCGGGCCTCTTTTATATGTCAAAGGGGTCACCATAGTGTCACAAAGGAGGTGTAAAGTAGCAACAGTGTACAAGCTTATCGCTGACGTTGTAGGACAAACACATTAAATGTGTTGCTTGCGTGCCCTCCAACTTTATCGAGGGCGGTAACAGAACTCGTCCTGTCCATTGCTGCCTCATCCTTCCTTGACACGCGTCCAGGCTAACGAGGCATGTAGCGCCAGGCTAGCTGGCTGGCCGCTGTGCTGGCACAGTGGTAGGGCCTTCACGAAGATTTGCATGCCACCACGCACGTGCTTGCTCAGATGGCAGGCTGGTCGTCGTGCTGGAACGGTTGTGAGGTGGCGAAACCTTGTCGGGACGGGCCAGGCTGTGTCCCCGCAATTGTCCCCAGCAAGACCAGTTGTCCCCGGCAAGGGCCTTGCAGGGCTCTTCGTTCTCTGGTCTCCACGTGGACCTGCATGCCACCAGTCTTCACAAAGATATGCATGGTGCTATGCATGCACCCTCGAGTATTGGCTTTGACGTTGTCGATGGTGCCATAGCTCTCAGCCGTGAGGGTGGTGGCTTTGCTGGTGCCCCGCAAGTTGCCCTGCCAAGGGTCTTTCCAGGGATACGTAGGCCGCCCCGGCAAGGTTGTTGCCGGGAGCGGTCTAGCTCCTCTTCTGCTCCTTATTCACTAGCTTTAAATGCTTGTCTTGGTAGTCTTGTATTTTGTCTTCTACTGTCGTGCCAAGCCTCACTGCAGGTGTGGCTACGACTGCCTGTGCACAAGTAAGGGGTACAGAAAAGCCCATACTTCCATACACTGACACTTATAGTAGTGGTTTGCTTTCTTATACTATCGGATCTCACTAAGGTTTTGTTTGAGTTTTGTGTGATTGAAGTTTTCAAGTTTTGGGTGATCTTATGATGGATGAACGAATAAGGATTAACAAAAGGCTAAGCTTGGGGATGCCCGATGCACCCCAAGATAATATTCAAAGAAGTAGCAAGCAACTAAGCTTGGGGATGCCCTCGAGTGGCATTGATGTCTACTACACAACGTTCTTCTTGTAGACGTGTTGGGCCTCCAAGTGCAGAGGTTAGTTGGACAGTAGCAAATTTCCCTCAAGTGGATGACCTAAGATTTATCAATCCGTGGGAGGCGTAGGATGAATATGGTCTCTATCGAACAACCCTACAACCAAATAACAAAGAGTCTCTTGTGTCCCCAACACACCCAATACAATGGTAAATTGTATAGGTGCACTAGTTTGGCGAAGAGATGGTGATACAAGTGCAATATGGATGGTAGATATAGGTTTTTGTAATCTGAAATTATAAAAACAGCAAGGTAACTAATGATAAAAGTGAGCGTAAACGGTATTGCAATGGTAGGAAACAAGGCCTAAGGTTCATACTTTCACTAGTGCAAGTTCTCTCAACAATAAAAACATAACTGGATCATATAACTATCCCTCAACATGCAACAAAGAGTCACTCCAAAGCCACTAATAGCGGAGAACAAACGAAGAGATTATGGTAGGGTACGAAACCACCTCAAAGTCATCATTTCTGCTCGATCTATTCAAGAGTCTGTAGTACAATAACACGAAGCTATTCTTTCCATCAATTCTATCATGGAGTTCATACTAGAATAACACCTTAAGACACAAATCAACCAAAACCCTAATGTCACCTAGATACTCCATTGTCACCTCAAGTATTCGTGGGCATGATTATACGATATGCATCACAAAATCTCAGATTCGTCTATTCAACCAACACAAAGTACTTCAAAGAGTGCCCCAAAGTTTCTACCAGAGAGTCAAGACGAAAACATGTGCCAACCCCTATGCATAGGTTCATGGGTGGAACCCACAAGTTGATCAACAAAACATACATCAAGTGGATCACGTGAATATCCCATTGTCACCATAGATAAGCACGGCAAGACATACATCAAGTGTTCTCAAATCCTTAAAGACTCAATCCAATAAGATAACTTCAAAGGGAAAACTCAATCCATTACAAGAGAGTAGAGGGGGACAAACATCATAAGATCCAACTACAACAGCAAAGCTCGCGATACATCAAGATCGTGCCATAGAGAGAGCACGAGAGAGAGAGAGAGATAAAACACATACACTACATAAAAGGACACATCCATGACATTTTGGGCCGAACGAAATTTTTTTCTGTCATACATATGACACTTCTATGACGATAATTGTGACAAAACCCGGTATCATCATAGATGTGGTGGGCTCCTACTTCTATGATAAAAAATCATGACAGAAAATGGGCTTTTCGTCCTGGGCGGGCCGGAGACGCAGCTGGATGACATTCTTTGGGCCGTCCATGACAGAAAAAACCGTGGTAGAAGCGAGGGCGAGGAAAATTTCGGGGAGTTCCCAGTTACGGTGGGCGGTCGGGGGCCGAGCAATGCGTGTTTCTCTCGTACACGTACGCGCGTGGGTGTGAGGCGTTGGCTCTAACTGAACCCGAGCGAGGTATTCACTAGTAGAAAACAGGGCTTTCGTCCAGGCCAGTTTAGCCCATTAGTCCCGGTTCAATCCAGAACCGGGACCAATGGAGCTATTTGCCCCGGTTCGTGAGCCCAGTGGGCCGGCCGGGCCACGTGGGCCATTGGTCCCAGTTCGTCCGGACCTTTTGGTCCCGGTTGGTGGGACGAACCGGGACCAATGGTCCTGGCTCCTGGCCCACCACTATTGGTCCCGGTTGGTGGCATGAACCGGGACCAAAGGGTTACCTTTAGTCCCGGTTCATGCCACCAACCGGGACTAAAGGGTTGGCCCTCGTTGCACCCAGCTTTTAGTCCCACCTCGCCAACAGAACGGCGCCCACACCTGTTTATAAGCCCGTCCCTCTCTGTGTTGTTGATCTCCTCTCAAAGTGAAAATAGATGCACCTATAGAGGAAATTGGACCTAAATTTATAAATAGAAATTGATTATGAATTTATGTTTAATTTTCTCTATAAGTGCATCTATGTTCACTAACAGAGAAGTTTTTATTTTTTGTGACCTAAAAGAAAAAAGAAATCACCAAAAAACTGTAAGTATTTATTTCTAAGTAGAACTGAAAAAATAATGGCACTAGTAAAGTTAATCACAAACTTCAAATTCACACAAATTTCAAAGAATTCAATTTAACTATTCACACAAATTTCAAAGAATTAAAAAATAAAGCAAAAAACCAAAAGAAAATAATTAATG
>NC_041393.1:648506502-648507351 GCF_002162155.2 Triticum dicoccoides
AATAAATAAAGCAACACAGGAATCAAAAAAAGAGTTTTCAGATTTGAAAACTAATGGCACTAACAGAAAGTTTATAATTTTTCTAAAACTAAAAGCAAAAAGAATTTAAAAATAAAGAAAAAACAACAAAAACTAAATAATGCAGAAAACACAACAAAAAACTGAAAAAAATAAAAATAGCAACAATAAGTATTTTGTTGTAAGTAGAAACAAAATAAAATAAATAAAGCAACAAAGAAAACAAAAAAAGAGTTTTCAGATTTGAAAACTAATGGCACTAACAGAAAGTTTATAATTTTTCTAAAACTAAAAGCAAAAAGAATTAAAAAATAAAGCAAAAAATCAAAAGAAAAATAAACCAAAACCAAAATAAACTAAATAAAGCAACAAATAAAACAAAAAAACAAAAAAAATACCACCTACTGGGCCCCCACGGCCTGAATACGACTAGAAACCCTATGGGCCAGGATTCAGGCCCGTGGAAGGCCCAGTAGGCCCACAGGCACAGATGGCAGTGTTAGGCCCGAAAGCCTGCTTTAGAGAGGAGCTCGAGAGGGGAGCCGCACCGCACCTTATAAACTGGTGCGGCTCCCTCTCAACTAGCGAGGTGGGACTAAACATTTGGCGAGGGGCAGCACAAGGCCTTTGGTCCCGGTTGGTGGCACCAACCGGGACCAAAGGCCGCCGCTTCCCGCCCTTTGGGCTGCTGAAAATTGGCCTTTGGTCCCGGTTGGTGGCACCAATCGGGACTAAAGGGGGGCATTAGTCCCGGTTGGTTCCACGAACCGGGACTAATGCCCTTGCTATATAACCAGGACTTGTGAAAATTTCACATCTCCCTCGACTCCC
>NC_041393.1:648507676-648513132 GCF_002162155.2 Triticum dicoccoides
CGTTCGGTCCGGCTCCGGCGACCCCCTTTCCTCCCTGTCCCCTCGATCCTCTTCATATAATTTTTTTTCATATATTTTTTTTTTCATATTTTTTCATATTTATGTATGTTTATATGCAAAGCATATGCAAAGAAAATGTATGAATGGTCATATGCAAAGAAAAATGTATGTATGGTCATATGCAAAGAAAATGTATGTATGTATGTTCATATGAAAGAAAAATGTATGTATGTATATCTGTTTATATGTCTTTTTTTAAATTTTTTTTGTTTTTTGCATTTTTATAAAAATGTATATATGTTCTCTATGTGTATATATGTTTTATGTTCATAGGTTTTTATTTGAACATTATTTTAAAAAAACAAGCAATACAAGAAGAAGAAAAAGAATGAGAGGAAAAAGGAAAAAAAAGAGGAAGAAAGGAGAAGAAGAGGGGATAGGAAGAAGAGGAGAAATAAATAAGAAGAAGAAAAAAGAAGAAAAAGAAGAGGTGAAGAAGAAAAGAATAGAGGAGACGAAGAAAAAAATAGAATTTTTTTTCTATTTTTTATTCTTCTCCTCTATTCTTTTCTTCTTCTCCTCTTTTTTTTCTTCTTTTTTTTCTTCTTCTTCTTCCTTCTTCCTTCTTCCTCTTTTCTTCCTTTTCCTTATTTTCCTTTCTCGAGGGATAAGAAGAAAAGAAGAGGAGAAGAAGAAAGAAAGGAATAGAGGAGAAAGAAGAAACTTTGACACGAGGGGGGGGTACCGATACCCCCTCCCCGATAACTTTATTTTCCCATGTATATGTATGTTGCGTCGTTGTCGATATAACGAGGGTGTCGAGGATCGCCGAGGGGTCGAGGGTCGGGAACTAGGGTAGAGGGTCGAGGGTCGTTAAGGGGTCAAGGGTCGAAGGTTTCAGGGTCGAGGGTTCCTATAGTGTCAAAGTATTGAAGAAATCCAATAGCTTGTGGGCGTCGATGCCCACGTCGATGCCCACGTCACTTGTGGGACATAGATGTATTGTTCAATGCCGACCCCCTCCCGATAGCTTCAACACGTGGGGGGGGGGGTCGATATTACCCCCTCCTAGCTTGAAGCGTTCTCAAGGCCACCCCCTAACCCTTGAAGCGTTGTCGAGGCCACCCCAAACCCTAGACGAATCCTTATTGTGATTAGCTAGCTAGTTCTACATTTGCCACTAATATATCCATATCTGTCATGTTTGAATAATAATTGCCATGTTGTAAATATTTGTAGAAACTATGGACACCCCCCGAGACGAAGCACAAGAAGCGTTGTTGAGGGACATAATCGCAGAAGGAAGTGATGCCCTCTCGATGTTTCTCAACGACAACTATGGTCTGGAAGGAGAGGGTGAAGAAGCAGCTGGCCCTCTCCTCATTCATTTACATGGCTCCGATGACCCAATGCCGGTGCAAGAAGGAGAGGGTGAAGAAGTAGACCATGAGGACGGCTCCGGTGATCACCAAACCGAGTCCGGCCAGGTATATATATTAGTTAAGCCTGTGCTGACTAGCTAATTGATGCATTCATTGTTTTGGTATGTACACATATTAATTAACTCTCGTCTTTGTTCTTTTTTCTAGCCCTCCGGATCGAGCACAACTTCGGTAAAGAGACGAGGCCCAAAGAAAAAGTTGAGCTCGGATGAAAAGTTTGAGATCATACAAATCGCGCGCGACAGCCAACCGATTGAACCCTACCGGACAAAGAAGGCATTTGTTGCTCAGTGTGGGGTTCTAGTTAGGGACAAGATCCCGATCAGCATCCAGCAATGGTATAAGCCTAAGAACGAAGACCCTGAGGTGTCTTATGTCAATGAGATGCAGAAAGAAAATCTTTGGACTGAGCTGAAGTCAAATTTCACCCTACCGCCGGAGGATGATCCGGAGAAGCCAGTTATAGAGCCATTAATCAAGTCTTTTGCTCTGAGGAAGATGGCAGACCTATTCAGGAATTGGAAGAAAGACCTCAATAGGTATGTCGAAAAAAATGAGATACCAGAATTCATTGGCAAATATGAGAAGATCAGAGATGACTGGCCCGCATTTGTGGCCCACAAGACATCGGAAAAGAGTAAAAAAATGTCGGTGACAAACAAGAGAAATGCTGAGAAGAAGAAGCTTCACCATCGCACGGGGTCAGGTGGCTACCTCGTAGCCCAGCCTAAGTGGGCCAAGGCTGAGAACGATCTGCTTGATAAAGGGATCGAACCAGAGACAATGAACTGGCCAGAATGTTGCCGGACTTGGTTCTTTGGGGTCGGCGGATCCTTGGACCCTATAACAGGGAAGTACACTTGGACGGAGGAACAATTGGACATACCAGTCAAGAAGCTTCAGCAATATATCGAAGCAGCGCAACAAGGGACGTTCGTTCCAGACAGGGAGAAGGACGAGCTCACAATGGCCCTCGGCAATCCTGAGCACCCTGGACGGACACGAGGCACGCCAGGCTCCGTTTCGTGGAAGGCTGGATTTCCGGACGCAGGGGGTTACAAAACCCACGTGAGGAGGAAGAAACTGGAGCAGAGCCAACTGCAGTCGCTGCACGAAAGGGTAATGGGGCTAGAGGAACGAGAAGCAGATCGCAGCAAACGACCTGCCGAAGCTTCCCCCGAAGCTACCCCGCCATCTCAGCGGAAAAGCAGCGTGGCTTCCACCGAGCTGCTTCAGCCAGAGCATGCCTTGACGGCTCCTGCCAGCTATCCCGTGGATGCTATCACGGATGCTGAAAATTGCCACCTTATGGCGCAATGGAGCAATTTGAAGGTCAAGGCGGCTGTTGGCTCTGTTTATCCTACTAAACCCGACTCAACTTTTCACTGTCGGCCGATTCCAGAAGGATATGCTAAGGTGATGGTCGATGAAATAACGGAGGGATTTGAGGACCTCCGGCTTGACCTCCCTACCGGTGAAGGGGAGTCTCGGCTGGGTTCTGCTCTGAAGACTCCATGCCTATGGCGGAAGGATCTCATCAACCTTCCGAACTGGACGCCTCCGCCTCCTCCTCCTCCTCCGGCGAGTCAGGGCACTCCGCCTCCTCCACCGGCGAGTGACGATCAGGGCACTCGGCCCGCTCCTTCTCCGGCGCGTGGCGGCACTCCGCCTCCTTCTCCGCCTGCGCCGGCGCGCCCGAGCAGCCAGCCTCCTCCTTCTCCGCCTCGTCAGCAAGGGCGGAAGAGACCCGCCGCCGCTCCGGTTTCTACGGCGCGTCGCAGTCCTTCTCCTCCACCTCGTAAGCAAGGAAAGAAGACATCCGCTCCGTCTACTCTGCCGGCGTCTAGCAGTACAGCCAAAGGCGGGAGGAGATACAGATTTGGTCCTTCTCTGAAGACTCCAGAGAAGTTACCATACGAGAGGAGCGAGGAGGAAAACGCGAAGATCGCGCAGACCGAAGTGGATGACTGGTTTCAAGGGTTGAAAGCAAAGAGACATCCACCTCCGGAGGAGAAGGTAGATCCGGTGAAAGGGAAGCGCACTCTGGCTGCCCTGACAAAACCACCCAAGTCTCCGCCGAAAGGCAACTATGAGCGCATTATTGGAAAGGCATTTGCCGAAGCGGAGAGGTCGGGAAGTACTAAAAGTGATCAAAGGATGAAAGAACGACAAGCTGGGAAACAAATTGCCCAGCTCGGCGAACAAGCGAAGCAATCGTGCCCCCCGCTCAAGGTGCCTGCTAGCGACATCGTCGATCTGAGGATGGTGCCCGGTTATGGCAATCCTGCAAATTACCTTCCCGACGATGTACATTATGATATCTTGGAGGTGCAGATACAAAGATACGAGTACGGGAAGCCTCTCGTCAAAGATGAAAGTTCTCTATCAACGATGATGCGAAGATTGCATGATTGGTACATGAAAACCTGCAAAGAGTCTGAGGGGAGGAATACTTTGTATATGAGAGTTAAAAAGGAGCATGACCTCCTTGGAATTGAACTGTTGCCTATTCCATTTGAGGAGTTCTATCAGTTTTTCAATAAATTGGCCATCGATAAAGCAACGGTCACCTCCTACTGTCTGTAAGTAGTAATACTTCCGTCATTAAGTCTCTCTATATAACTCAGCCCTTTCATTTGCATGTATTTATAATTATCCTCACTATATTATGCAGATTGAAGATCGCCGAATTGAAGAAAAGACAAGTGGGAGATATTGGGTTCATTAACACGTATCTCATAGATGCAACTGAGGTTCAATATCGTGCCCAAGAAACCGAGGCCAACTTGCTACGATCGTTGGAAATAAATGAACACAAAGATATAATACTCTTTCCTTACAACTTCAAGTGAGTGTCACTATCTTGTGGCATATTCGGTTTCCTTATTAGTCCAGGTTATAGTAATGTAATATTGATGAGTTATGCATGTGTGCGCAGCTACCACTATATTCTCCTAGAGATTAAGCTTGAGAAGGGAGTAGTAACTGTCTTAGACTCCAATCGAAAAGATCCCAAGGAGTATGCGGACATGACTGAAATGCTCGAGAAGTAAGTTAAATCGATCATTATCCACCATATCAGCAACTTAATTTGTTCATTTCTGATATCAAGTAATTGTTTTCTTTGTATGGCAGGGCTTGGAGAAAATTCACCAAAAAAGCTCCGGGACTACCGTAGAAGCTGCAATTTAGGAACCCGAAAGTAAGTACTATATAGTAGCATATTCCAGGCATCTCCTCGTGATTCAAGCGCTAGTTTCATCAATACCATTTAGCATGCTTGCTAATTATCAGTTTGATTGACCTCTATTTCTTGTAAAGTGGTTGTGGCAGGAACAAGCGAATGATTTCTGTGGATACTACATTTGCGAGTCCATCCGCCACACGACCTGTGAGCGGGGCTACTCCGACAAACAATATGAAGTGCGTAAATAACAATATTCACAATTTTATTTTATTACCATCATTTGTGTTGAGTTTCATTCATTCATATATATATATATATATATATATATATATATATATATATATGTATTGACCCCCTTCTTAAAATTAGATGTTTCGGATGCGGGATGAACTCCTAGCACCAGATCGCATGCGAGCAATTCAAGAGGAATTGGCGGCATTCTTTCTTGACCACGTGATCGTTGAAGACGGAGAATACTATGTGGACCACGCGTCCGTATTTTAGGAGATTATATATTTGTAAAAGATAATTATTGTATATATGTAGCCGGTAGTGTCGGATAGATATACGAGAACTTGTTTGTTCGACCAATCTCTCGGAGAAGGAGAGGTGGTCGATATCACTTCTCTCTGTATGCATATATGTTCATGACGATCTTCTATTTGCTTATTAGCTAGCTAGCGTGTCTAGCTAGTCCTCTCTATACGTATGTATGTATGGTACGTAGCGTCGACCAAGCACGGACAAAAGAGAGGACACTTCTCTCTATTAATTAGCTAGCTATAGCACAATATATGAAACACCTAAATTAACCCCCCAAAACCCCC
>NC_041393.1:648513601-648529076 GCF_002162155.2 Triticum dicoccoides
ACGCGTGGATGCCTATTGGTCCCGGTTGGTGCCACCAATCGGGACCAAAGGCCCTCCTGCCTGGGCTCAAGGGACAGGCCACGTGGAGGCCCTTCTGTCCCAGTTCTGGATTGAACCGGGACTAAAGGGGGGAGGCATTAGTACCGACCCTTTAGTCCCGGTTCACCAACCGGGACTAAAGGCCCTTACCAACCGGGACAATAGGCCCTTTTTCTACTAGTGATTGGGCTCTAACTGAACCCGAGCAATTGCACTGCAGGCTACGCATTACTGAACCCGACCGATTGATAGATGGCTGTTAACTGAACCCGATCAAGCGATTCCTTCTCTACTGCTGCTAACTGAAGCCGATCGATTGGATGAATAGTGAGCATTGCGGGTGGGTTTGGATGAACAGTTTGCGGTGGCGTTGCCTCTGGATGAACAGCACCCCGTGGTGTGCAGGGATGGATGAACAGTAGACGATGGAGGGGTGGATGAATAGTAGCCCGTGGAGGGGTGGTTGAACAGGAGCCCGTGGAGAGGGGTGGTTGAACAGTAGCCGGTGGAGTAGCGCGCGGTGGAGGCTGGATGAACAGGAGGCCGTGGATGAACAGTCGCAGGTGGAGGCTGGAGGAGGTCGACGGCGGATGAATAGTAGCCCGTGGAGGCTGGAGGAGGTCGATGGTGGAGATGAGCAGTATCCTGTGGAGTCCCGTTTCGACCATAGCGCTCCAACGCAAGTCCGTTTCGTCCGTTTTGCGGTAAGCCACACCCCTCCCGATGAACAGGACCCCCGTTTCGACCGTAGCGCTCCAACACAAGTCCATTTCATCCGTTTTGTGGTACGCCACACCCCTCCCAATCAACAGGACCCCCGTTTCGACCGTAGGAGTTCCATTTCATCCGTTTTGTGGTACTCCACACCCCTCCCGATGAACATGGCCACGCATTCCATTCTGACCCAGTCGGTTGGCTCCCACGTGTTCCGTTGCCTCCCGATGAACACGACGCATTGCGTTGCCTCCCCATGAACACAACGCATTCTGTTGCCTCCCCATGAACACGACGCATTCCATTGCCTCCCCATGAACACGATGACGATGTTGTTTCTTTGTTCCATCCCGGCCATGTACATGAGCCCTGGCCATACGTATGCGCGAGTAGGCGTTCGAGACACTGCCCATATGTACATACGTGGTTGTATTTTCTTTCTTGCACCCTGGTCGTTGTACGTACGTGTACATGCTACGTGTGCGCGTCTACTACGACACGTGCGTTCCTCTACATCGACCAGTATATATGTACGCACATGTTCGCGACCAGAATGACAATGCTACGTACGCTTCGACCAGGTGGGTCCCGACTGTCAAGCACTTCCTTGTGTGCGAAGATGTAGCTGGTGGGTCCTAGCAGTCAGGGGGGCGAATCGTTTTGTGTTTTTTTTGCCCGGACGCGCTTCCTTGTGTGCGAAGGTCTAGCTGCTGGGTCCCTGCAGTAAGGGGGGTGAATCGTTTTTTTTTTGCCCGGACGCACTTCCTTGTGTGCGAAGGTGTAGCTGATGGGTCCCAGCAGTCGGGGGGCGAATCCTTTTTTCGTGAAATACGGTGGCCCGTCCGGTGGGTCCCCGCTGTCAGGTGGAGGAATAATTATTTTGCGTGTAATAAGGAGGCACTTCCTTGCGGCTGCCGTGGACCCAGCTGTCAGCCTCTCCACGTACAGTCAACGTCCGATGGAAGTTGTTCCTTGACCACATTGACCACGCCGCGCCGAGAGCACCACGGCGGTGGACGACGGCAAGGCCTAGGAAGGGGACGACGCGGAGCCGGGGAAGATGCGGTAGTGGATGCACATGCGGAGAGGAGTACGAGGGTTCACTGGTTTCGTGGTTCTGCTGCGCTACCGTCGCCGCAGAATAATAGGGGGTGTGGGTGAGTGGAGAGATGGCCTGGCTAGCGGTGGGAGTAGTAGGGGCGATAAGGCCTCCGCGGCAGCACAGCCGGCCATGGGAGGCAGGAGCAGGCGGCACGACCGACGCTCCTTTGGGCGGCTGGAGCAAGAAGACCAGAGGTTGAAGAAGCACGACGGACGTTGGATGGACATCGTACGGTCACTACAGCTAGAATCGTTTATATTGACTAAGTTGACAAAGCCCTTGGTACGTCAACTTAGTAGGCCCACAGGTGAGCTTCCGAAACGGTGCACCCCAGATGTCAGGGGGGGAATCATTTTTTGGGCGGGTGAAGCTAGAATATCCGAGCTTGAAGAAGAAGCACGGCATCCGTTGGATGGACATCCAACGGCCACTGCTGCTATAACCGTGTGTTGACTATAAGTTGACAAAGCCTTGCATACGTGTCAACTCTGTTTTTTTGGGACGCCTCAACTTAGTAAGGCCAGAAGTGTGTGGCAGAGAACTTATAGCCCATTCGAGATTTGTAAGAATGTGTAGCCCATTTTTGAATTCTAATGGAATTTACTACAGCCCATTTACAGTTCGTTAAAAGTACATCCCATTTCAACCAACCGTTCAAAACAGAATTCAATAAAATTTCCCACATTTTGATGGGATCCAAAATATTTTTATCCTAAAATTTCTAGTCAGATTAAATACAATTTCAATATAAATTTATATTACGTAAAAATCCAACGAAACATTGCGCTCGCAACAATTAATGAAATTAAAATTTTCAATATCCAAAAACAATATTTTATAAATTAATCACGTGTTTGGTGCATTCTTTATAGTTACTGCCTAGTATTTATAATTACATCCCATTTATTCTTTCTTAAAGCCCATTTTCTTGTTAAGCCTAATGCATCCCTCCTAGGAAAGATTTGCAACCCAGTGGGGGGAGAATAACAACTTGACCTTGCATGTGTATTCCTAAAAAAAAGTATAGTTGGGCTAGCCATTTTCAGCTTGAAAAAAATTAATAGCTGGGCTGGATATCTGGCCTGGGCTAGACGGGCCACAGCCCGCCCAGTTAATACCTGTAGAGATGTTTTCACTGTTGTTCAGAGGAGAAAAATTAATATCTGGGCTAAACATCAAAAAACCCTGAAGTGCTCACACCTCAAAAACACAAATACTGCTCGAGCTGCTTGGTCCCAGCTGTCGGCCGCTTCTTGTGCAATTCTCTTGTTTATTGACTACTCCCTCCTTTCCGGTTTATAGTGATCAATTCAAAAATCTCACCAATCAAGGTAGATGGCGAGTGGTGGAGTACTTTTTGTAGTTTTGCAAAAGCACCTAATTAATGCTCTTGTTATCCTCAAAAAATTATGTTTACCAATGCATTAATTGCAATGCATGCATGCATAAAGTACATGCGTTGGTCAATTTTCTCTTAATACTTGTGTGCAATGATTTAATGCACCTTGGAATCTGAAAATGTGATGGAAAACAACCAAATTGAGCCTTATAAAATGGAAAAACTAAAATTTTGAGATAAGCCCTATAAACCAAAAAGGAGGGTGTACATAGGTTGATTATGGTGTGGGACCATGATGTTAGGAAACCAGGAGGAAGAAAAATAAATTATACTTATATATATATATAAATTAAGGAGGCACTTGCGTACGTGAGGCTATGGACTTGGTGGTCCCCAGTGTCATCATCTGCAAGTAAATTCATCTCCTCGCCCGCGCGCGCTTTCCGCCCGAAACAGTCAGCACCGCCCGCCTAACTTCCCGGTGCAGGCAATTCCTCCGCCTTCAAACGACACAAGTGTCGTCCGTCCATCCATCTGCCGCCCACATTAATGATACACGGTTGCCGAGGCGGCTACTCCGGCGCCACACGTCCGTCCCTTCACCCGCCCACCATTGCTATATAAACTGCTGCGCCGGCCATAGCCGTAGTCATCCGCATCTGTTCCCTTTCTCCTTTCCACACCACTACTGCCCACCGTGGCTTCCTCGCGCTCGAGCGCTCTTCGGGCGGGCGGACGATGGACCACAAGGAGATGGCAGCCATTGCTGTCGACCGGCTGGCCGACAGGCAGCCGGAGGACGATGACGTCCCAATGGAGAACATGGTAGTCGATGATCCGGCGCCAACCCCCTCCTCCATGCCATCCTCACCGGTGCATTGCACCACGACCATCGGCGAGGCCCGTCCCCAATATATGGACACAGTGAGGCAGATGCGTGAGGAGCAGTTTCGGGAGGTGCAGGTAGACGCCGCCTACAACCACCATCTCCTCCAGGAGCACCTGCAGGCGGAGGAGCAGATCGCCGTGGAGCGGGCGGAGCAGGAGGCGCTACTCGACTCGTACCGCTCCGCCCGCAAGGGACGCCTCGAGTGCTGGCGGTACCACATGCGGGTGGCGGAGGCTGCGGCCGCCTACAAAGAGGCTAGCAAAGAGGGCGATGAAGCGGAGGAGGCGCTGTTTGGCGAGACCGAGGACGAGGCAGAGGACAATGCCGGCTCCGACAAGTCCCCACTCTGCTGGCGTCGATGAGGCCCTACTCCGCCGAGGCCCCGCGGCGCCAACAACGAGGCAGAGGACACCGCCGGCCCTGCTGAGGCCCCGCCCCGCCAATAACGAGGCAGAAGACATAGCTGGCTCAGCCGAGGCCCCACCCTACCGGCAACGTGGGGGGGGGGATTTCCACCGCTCCGCTGAGGCGCCGCCCGCCGGCAACGAGACAGAGGACATCGCCGGCTCCGCCGAGGCCCAGTCCCACTGCCAACGAGGTCGCGCCACACAGAAAAGGAGGAAGAGTAGAACATAGTAGGTCGCCGCCGCTCGGGTCCAAGTAAGGCCACCGCTGCTACCCTCCGGTTGAAGCCAAGCTAGGCGGGTTGACCATTGACGGCCGGTTAGCTTCTTGGAAGCGACATGGAGTCGGAGAGCTGCACTGGAGAAGAACGCTACTTCTACATAACTGCTAGTGCAGTTGGTTGACTGACATGTGGGCCCAACAGGCCACATGTCAGTTACGCAAGTGCACCTACAGTTAAGTCACTGAAGCTTCTGTTTGGCTCAGCGGGACACAGGTGGGTAGCTTCGGTTAATTAATTATACCTACAGCGCACCCCTTTTTAGTTGAAGAATGTATGAAATGTAATGAAATCCGACATGTTTATATGAAATCCAACCATGTAGGAATGAATTTATTTTTATTAGTTCGAATTCCTGTATCCCTGGCATTGGATGAACATGCAAAACAATACATACTAGAATTATTCCCAGGGTGATCACCTCGTTTGCAGCAGTTTCACATGTACTACCTCCGGTCCTTCCTAGTCTGCATACAAGTTTTGTCTGCAGTCAAAGTATCTCTACTTTGACCAATCTTATACAAAAAAGTATGCACTTTCACAATGTGTGAAGTAAACAGGAACAGAAGGAGTACAAAGAGTTTGAGCACCTTTTTAGCGTTTTTGTACATTGCAATCAACACACAGGCCTGGCAATTCATAGAGAACATTCAAAACAATCAATGATTATGCATCTCAGCGACTCACATGTCAGAGGCAATATTTACTTCACAACTAAAGAATAAAGAAAAAATTGATCGACACTGCTGACAGCAAAGGGCGTCCCATTCGAAAATATCAAACGCATGTCTTGCTAAAATCAATGAGCAAAATTTGACAAGGTTGTCCCATTCCAAAATATCAAATGCCTACGATTGTGGAATGGGCAGGGTTTGCCATCAGTTCGGACATTGACATGGCACCTCGTGCTAATAAACAAGATGTTCTTTTTGTGCAGTTCCACCAAAATCAACCAAATCCGCGTGTAGCTTGTATGATTTCGCCCTTATATGTTGCAACACCTTGAACTTATCGGCACCTCCTTTCTTGTGGTGGAAATGAATGATTCGATGTATTCATGAACATTTCATGCAGTTCCCAGTGAAATCAAGTTGAGCACCCCTGTTTGCACAAATACAAAAAAGTGATTAGTATAAAGCAAATTGTACTATGAATTGACAGTTTGAACAGGCACATACATGGTCCATGTAGAGCCCACTTTTAGAAAAATGGAACTCACCAGAAAGAATCCTAGAACAACATTGTACTCGCGCATCACAGCAAAAAAAATGGAGATTTGTCTGTCCTTCTGAGCTGAAGTTAGTTTGGTATTGTGGGGAGTAATGTAACCATCCTTCAACCGCTCCTTCTGATTAGAAGATAGACAAGGCTTCTTCATCCTGGCATAGTCGGAACTAGTCACTTCACGTACTCCATATTCTTCTTTAGAGGAAGATGATCCTGTTGTGCAAAGACAAGAGGACTACTAAATGCTAGCATCCCTGTTTGCTCGAAAAAAGGAAAGGAAATATTTAAAACAGCACAGATGAACGACTTCTCAAGGACAATACCACTTTTTCATGACAGTATCTAAACAGTAGCACAACACCAATAAAGATGACAAATCTCAATCATATGGATGAAATCAGTGGGCGAGTACCAACCTTTGTCAGGAGGCTTATTGTGTAGAGCATACAGATCAAGCACTTCTCCGGAACCATCTATTGCTATCTACGGTGGTGGCCATGCTTACTATATACTCCTCGATTAGTTTAATGTTTCCAACATCTTCTTGTGCAGTTCCACTAAAATATATGGTATCTTCAAAGAAGATCCCTGTTTGCACAGGTAGAGATAATTACGTATTACATTAAGAGTGGCATCAAATCAGTGGAAAAACAATTGCTCGTTCCAGCCATAGCAATAAATTAAGATGCAAAACTATATCATTACTTGTGTCATCACAGTTCCAGTGCTTCATTACAGCACCAGGAGTTGATTTTTGTTTTTCTTCCGCTTGTTCTTCCCCATCATCACTTGGTTCAATAACATACAAGCTTTGCCTTCAATGTAAGATTTGGCATGTCAATTAGGGAGCACAAGTATAGTACTAAACTTAATTTTCTGATGAAAGTGGCAAAATACAGGCCAACAGTTGTGAAATATCCTTATCATACCTCAATGGGATATTACGGTGCATATACAGATTGGAAGTCTTGTCTCCATATGTGCAGTTCACTAAAATCAAGCAACATTATTGTACAAGTAGCACAACATATGAAAGCACACTGCAGAATCATGTGAAAGAAGGCTAGTACTGACCTCTCATGATGCGGAATTCAAACAACTCACAAGAAGAAGATCTAAACCAAATTCGCCTTAACGGATAGGAAGTAAGATCTCCTCTTGTGCAGTTCCACTAAGATCAAACAATCAAGCAACATTATCGGTGTGACATTTTGGTTGAACTGGACAAAACACTTTTAAAACAAAAGTGTTTTGTGTAGTGCAACAAAAGGTCACAATGGCAACGAGGTGAAGTAGATAACCCTGTTTACATAGAGGTGCAAAGGAAACAATTAATGGTCAATAACGGTGGATGACACAGAAGCCAACAAAAAGAAGCATCTACCTTATCTAAATGGGAAAGAAAGCAAGACAGTAGCATTTCTCAAATGGTGGCATTGATTAATATTAACATAGAGATTATATTAACAATAAAATTCGTTAAACATGTAATTTTCTTTTAATTGTGGCATGCATCAATTTTCCAACGGCATTATTAGAGGGTGTTTGTTTACAGGGACATTTTGGTGTAGGGACTAAAAGAACTCTGTGTCAGTCCCATCTAAACCAAACAGGAGGGACTTTTAGGGACTAAAAGTGGGCATTTGGGACTAAAGAAAGAAGACCCCGAGGGAGTCTTTTTGGGACTTTTTCCAACAGTTGCCCCTGCCACGCATCGCACCTTGTCTCTATTAGTTCATTACTAGGGGTAACATGGTGTTTTAACATGTCATTTAATAACCTCTAGTCCATGTTTAGTCCTTAACCAATCCGGGCCTTAGATTAACAATAGCTAATGAGTTGCACGGGACAGTGGACGCACCAGCACCATGTGCATCTACTGATGTACTGTGGTCATACACAGTCTGTTGCAACAAAGAACAAACAACCAAGTAGCATATTTGTGTTGGTCCCAGTTTTGTTATCTTTAGACACCTTTCCCTATGTGAGCGCAGCAAATCTAGTCCTGCTCAAACTCTACAGCCTTGTCCCTTCATTTCCTTTTTGAACTAGTACTTTCGCCCCTTACTTTCCTCTTTGAACCACGTCCTAGATTTTTGCGATACAACTTTCCCCACTACTTTCCCCCATTCCTTTCGTCTTTGAACCACGTCATAGATTCATGCTATACAACTTTCCCCCTTCATTTCCTCTTTGAACCACGTCCTAGATTCATGCTATATACAACTTTTCCCACTACTTTCCCCCACTCCTTTCCTCTTTGAACCACGTCCTAGATTCATGGTATACATGCAGCTAGAGCAATGCATGTGGAGTAAGTAAATTATACCTTAAGGTTCTTGGGGCGTGGTTCGGTGGGCGACGGGACGGCGGCGAAGAAGAAGGGGTCGGAGGCCCTCCCGCGCCGCCGCTGGGTGGAAAGTGAACAGCTGCGCCAGTAGTGGATTCTCTTCCTCGCCGACGGTGACAATGTTAAGCCTCCTTCCCTTCCCGGCGGACGGATCCTGTCGGCTCTTTGAGCAGCAGTGAGGGGAGAGAGAGGCCAACAAAGTCTTATTTAGATCTGGAGAGGGCGAGAGAGTGTGAAGAGAGCAACTACAAGCGTTGAGGCTCCAGCATGTATATATATACTGGAGAGAGAGTGTGAAGCGTGCAAACCCTAGAAAACAAGTGCCGAGGCTGCAGCTTATACGTGATGAGGTGATTATACGGTCACTAGGAGATTGTATAGCTCTGTATCCATCCATTTTGACCAGTCAAAGAATCCTCCGGGCACAAATTATGCTCAAGTGTAGTTATCGAACCCGAGACCTCAAGTTTGATGAGCGAAGAGGCTAAACAGCTACACAACCCTCCCGTTATGTTCAACGAGAGGAAAATAACCTTTTGTACATTTCTGCATTCGTGTGACAAGCATGCCGTGTTTTTTGTGTGTGTGGGAGTCATTGGGATTTCAATCATAATCGTGTCATGTGGCTTTGGTTGTAAGACTATCCACAGTGGTGCAGAAACAATGCAGCCTTAGTCACCTTACCTCTCTCCACGTAGTACGTTGGGTCCCACCAGTCAGAGGGTGAAACAAACAAATTAATAAGAAAAATTAAAAGCGCCAGCAGTGTATCTTACCTCACACATCTCGCTACTGCTCGGGAACACTGTCCAATTGATCCCTCTGTTTGCTCACATACTATTTTAAGTGAATCCTTATTATAACATGCACTCAAATTTTGGGCACTTGTATTCGACTTAAGTCAGTGTGCCACCGTATCTCGTATACTTACTACTCCCTCCGTCTAGGTGTAATAGGTCGCGTTAGAAGGTGCAACGGGACCAAGGTGTGTGCGTGTGCGTGTGTGTGTTTAACAGCATGTGTGTGTTAGAGAGAGCGATAGATCGACCTACTCCTACAGAGAGATGGTGTGTAGTGTACGATTTTGGCCGCGAGAGTCGGTGCATCCTCTCGTTTCCGGGCGTGTCCGGTAGGGACATGCGGACAGCTGCCACGCCCGCTCCTGCCCAGCCTGGCCCACACAAAGCCCCTCCATCGCCCGCGCGCGCTTCCCGCCGAAACGGTCAGCGCCGCTCCAAAGAATCTGTGCCGCATTCATGCCCGGGCAGAGCGGACGCAACCTCTCACAGGCGCAAGAGTGATGGTTGCTTCGTCCATCCAACTTACTGCTGGGTCTATGTGATTTGACGGCTCATTGGTCTTTATTACTGAGGTGGTAGGACTGCTGGATGTCCCACGCTTTTGGCGAAAGGAGGTACTACTACTACTAGATTACAATTTTCTCCATTCTTACAGCGCAGGAGTGCAAGAGCAGTGAAAACATGTAGGCTCAGTGATTACATGGCCCACCTCACACTATCACCGTGCGACACCTAACTCTTTACGTAGTACTCCCTCCGTTCCTAAATATTACTAGATGAGTCCCCGCGTGTTGCCGCGGAACAGCCGTATATCTCTCTGTGTAAAATTATCGATTTCATAGAACTAAAGAAAACTCTATAACCGCATGACAAATGTGGTAGCCAAACTAAATAAACTCCCATCATCATTTAGATCATCCCACTTAAGGAAAAAAGATCAGCTAACTCCTACTACATAATGGGATTATATTTTTCTTTTTGACATGTTAATGGGACTTAAAAGCTCACTTACATGCATGCTACTGGTGCATGCTTGCATGCATACATGTTGATGTGATTTAAAACCCACTCACATGCATGTGCCACGGTATTTCTGCATGCTTGCATGTGGCTTAGTGTGGAGCCTCTCAACGCCTAGATCAAACGGCTATTATGGATTGATTTACTTCATCTAACGGCTACATCAATTTTGATGATGTGGTTCAAGGAGAGGATAGAGAATTCCTAGTACTGGGGGCTAGCTATTACTAGTAGATAAGTCTTTGTAGAGATTCCACTAGGTGAACTACATACAGAACAAAATGAATCAATCTACACTTAAAATGCATCTATATACATCCGCATGTGGTTCATGGTGAAATCTCTACAAAGACTTATATTTAGGAACGGAGGAAGTACTAGTATAGTACGTACTGTAATTTATCAGCAACATAAATTTGAACAATGCTATGAAGCTTCCAGCTTCTGTTACATGTATCTTGCGTCCAAGGTTGCCTGTTGCAACATTTCATCAAATACAAAGGAGACTAACATGCATGCTATTGCATCTCAATGATTGACAGATCATAGCAAATATGTACTCCCTCCGTTCCAAAATAAGTGTCTCAACTTTGTGCAAACTTTAGTACAAAGTTGTACTACTACTAAAGTTGGCACTTATTTTTGGAACTAATCCAGCTAAAGAAAAAAATGATCCATGCAGTCCCTAGCCCTTGAACCGTGAACCTGACCAGGCTTCAATTTGCTGGCAACGTTTGAGCTTCCTAATAAATGAAGTTTGCATCCTTTTGACCATCGATCATTTTGTGTAGTTTCACCAAAATCGAGATGAGCATCCCTGTGGCAAAGAAATTTAAGAAGCGTGATTAGAATAAGATTACTGGTACTAGTTGATGAGACATAAACTCATCACAAATATAGTACGTAGAAGCCAGTAGAGGTATGTGCGGGGCAAAGAAGTAGAGAAATATCCACAGGGAGTGATGTGGGCAGCTGGAGCAGTGGTGCAAGCCGGCTGTAAAGGGAGTTGTACCTGAGGGACGTAGCTCAACCTTGAGGAGCGCGGCGGGAGGCGGCAACTGCCCATGTCGCGGCAGTGAGCAAGGGACAAAGGCAACCTCACCGGCTTTGTGAGAGAGAACAGAGGGGACCCCTGATCGGGACGTGCCGACAATGGGTTTTCGCCGTCGGCGACGACCACCACATCTACACTAAGCATCCACCCATTCCCCAAGCGGACGTGATCCGCCGGGATAATAGATGTGGCTACAGTCGTTTTGTGCGCGAGAGTGTGAAGAGAGCAACCCCAGCAAGCAACCGTGTAGGCTGGCCCGTCCTGACTATGTATATAGTGGAGCGGTTTCCTTTTCTCTCCATATGAACCTATCATATTGCGTACGTGCCACTGAAGAAAAAAACTTTATTTATAAATGACGTAGCACCTACTACTCGTTCTCCTATAACCTTGCACTTGGCATCTCCAAAATATTAACCTTGCGGGAAGTCGAGCAATAATGGTAGTGCAGTATATATCAGTCTGGCTATATGAGACCGAATGAATTGTTGCACGTCCACCACGTGGTCGAGGGTCGAGGGGAGAGGGAGACTGCTACATACGGAGCAAAATGAATGAATCTACACTCTAAAGTATGTCTATATACATCAATGTTTGGAGTATGTACTAGTAGTTCATATTGAAATCTACTAAAGGACATATATATTCCAAACAATATTATGATATAATCTCTATAACCAAGGTAGTAGGGAGGAGGAGTAAATGGAGGGAGTAGTAAATTTTTCTCCTTGTCCTGCGAGCCATCGCACGCATGGGCGAGGGAGCGGGCGTAAGGCGGAGCAAGCTTCACCTCATCCTGCGAGCCACCACGCCCGTGGGTGGGGGAGACGGTGTACGAAGCAAGCTTCTCCTCGTTCTGCGACTTGACAGGACACATCAAAAGTACTCCAGTGTATAGAGCCTTGCCTCTAAGGTAGGCCCCACATGGTTTGCCTCTTTTTTTAACATAACACGTCAAGTCGCAATTTGTTTGTTCACCCGTGGTAGACGATCCTCCCTCCACCAAGTGGACAACCAGTACACATGCCAAATTACCATGTGGGCTGCCTTTTTTGTACAGAAATGAGCTCCACCGTGTACCCGCGCGGGTGTGGTTGGGAAAGAGACGGGAGTACGTGCGCCGTGCATGCACCTCTTCTCTTCGTCCACGTCCCCCACCTACGTGGGTGCGTGTGAGAGATACAAACCGCGTTCGTGAGTGTTTTTTGTTTTGGGGTGGGGGTGGCGGTTGGGTGGTGGGTTGATTTTGTGAATTATTTGTGGGAATATGTGTCGATGACATCTCAAACAAAATTTTGCAGGCAATGTGTGTGAAATGGAGGCCTATCCATATCATACATAGATGGTCGGGCAATCCACGAGAAGAGAAGGAGGGGTCATAGCTATCGATAGAGTCGAAGAGAGGATCAAGTGGATGGGTGCGAGATCGATGAAGAGAGCCATCGAAATTGTGTGTGTGTGTGTGTGCAAGTCAAAGATATAGGGCGACTGGCCTACCGGAACGTTAGAGGGCACATGTCAAGTTTGTGTGTGACAGGGAGACATGACTAGAGCGCTCGATGTACCGGTGTTTGTGGGGGGGAGGGGATGGGGGAGGGGTAGGCAGAGGCCTAACTATAGAGGTAGAACAACTCGAATATGTGTTGAGAAGGAGAGACCCAGCTATGTCTTGAGGGAGATCGGTAGACATCCATACCTAACTGAAGGACGGGAAATATGGACGGACAGAGGAGAGAGAGAGAGGGGAGAGAGAGGGAGGGAGAGGGAGGGAGAGGGGTAGAGTGCTGGATGGGTGATGGATTTGCTTCTCGGAGATGGTGGGAGAGGCCTACTAGACAAACTAAGGGTGGAACTACAATGTTATCAATAAGAGTGGGGATGTGTTTCTGTGTGTGCCTGTGCGTGATAGATCTATCGGGACGCATCCATGGATGATGAAGGGGAACCATGTGTTTGGTAAGAAAACCTAACTAGATCGGTAGATCATAGTTGTTTGTCGGAGGAAGGGAGAGACACAACTAATGAGGTAGATCGATCGACGTGTGGGTAAATACGAGTTATAAGGACCTAGCTAGCTATATGTATAGCGAGATATCGGTCGGTGTACGTCCATTTATTAGGGGGAGGAGTGTGCGGTTGTGAGATCGATGAAAAGAGGGGCGAGAGTTTACACGTGTGTCTCACTATATGAGAGACACGAGGCAAGGACACATAAAGGAGGAGATTGAAGGTGTGTGTGTATGTTGTAGGCAGGCATCGCTGGAGAGGTTTATCGATCGGTGTGTGTCGGAAAGGAGTTGTGGAGACTCTGGGAGAACGACCTAAAGAAAAAAATGAATGTGCCCGATGGATAGAATGCCGACGGAGGGGGAGGGCGAGGAGGGCATGTGCATGCACGAAAGAAAGTTAGTGGTAGCTACAAAGGTTAGAGGATTGTGTGGGTGTAAGAGACTAACAAAGATAATAATTTGATATGAAAGTGGATTCATATATTTGAATAGGAGATCATAGTGTTTTAAACATTGCATGCATGAATATAGCGGGGATACACGTGTTGTGCACATGTTATACCATACTGTGATAATGCATGGCATTTGCAACTCACAGCTAAATGCCGAACAATCTAAACCATACTATACATCAAACAATCTCACATTTTATTTTAATTTGTGATAATGTGTGGCATTTGCAGCTTACAACTAAATACCGAAGAATCTAAACAATACTATATATCAAACATTCTCACATTTTATTTGAATTTGTGGTAATGTGTGGTGTTTGCAACTCACATCTAAATACTTGTAGGCGTAGGGGGCGGGGAACCATACATAATGTGATAAACACATTATACATATGAGACATGGTTTAGATTATGAAGATCTAGCTAGAGCTAGAAATGTAATGTGATTTGAAATCAAAATAAAGTGGATTCAAAAAATATAGTTCGAGTTCATATAGTACACATAGTTCATATGTAACTCGAGACAAATCATGTGGTGTGCTGTGAAGATAATACACAAACGATGGTTGAACTTGAAAATAATGATGATTGTAGATCTTATTAAAACAGAGAAATGAATACAAATGCTTTGACTTCACAACAATCATTACTGTAGATCTTATTCAAATAGAGAAACGAATTAAAATTTAGTTCATATTGAAGCGGTACTATATACGTTTGGAATGCACTAAAACGTTCATTTGAGTAGTAGGTTGCATGCATTATACACGTAGCGAAATATTTTAATTGAACATAACATGAATTGAAAGTTTTGAATGACATTTGTAGTGCGCATTGATTTGGTACAGTGCACGTGAGGCTTGTTCGGAAATTTCAACCCGCGCCTTCTTAGCCCGAAATATTTAAGATATATCTTTGTCTCGTTGTGCTCCGACAACTCCCTCCATCTCAACCCGCGCCTTGCTATTCTGAAATTACAACGCACGTGAAAACTCACACCTCCTGTGATATCCTGACACGCGAAATGCCCGTGGTACCCCTGAACCGAAAGAACCGCCTCAAATCGGTGGGGGTACTTTCGTAACTTACCCCATATTTCGGACAAGCGCGCCTCTAAGCCATGGTTCCCCACTGCCATCCCATCCGCCCACCCATTCATACACCGAGGCCGCGAAAACCCGCGACAAAACCCCACACCCTCCTCCGTCCACCACCCAGCCAGAACCTCTTCCCCGACGACGTCGTCCACAGCAACACCTCGACATCCCTCATCCACCGTACCGGATGAGGATCCATCATTGATCTCAGCGTCCCGCTGGTTTAATCAACCCGTCCTCCACCTCCAAGGAGCTGCCCCGATGTTCCCCTCGTCTTTCGTGCCACCTCCATTCCCACACCGTCGTCTTCACCTGCACCACCGGAAGAGCATCATCATCACCGTTTCCTCGGATAAACCTGTGGCCTAATCGGCGCCACCAAAGATGTTGTACACTAATCACCGCATTTTCTTCTTTATTCGATCTCACGGTGCTGCCGGTGCTCAGTCCCGAGCCGACACGACACGGCTCCATCCACGGCGGTGTCACCGGCCACTTCCTCCACGGCGTCGCTACCTCGGCGGCGACGTCCACATCAGTAGGAGCTGCTGCTACTTTAGCTCTCGCTCGCGCTGCTGCTCTGCTCTTGCTCTCGGTCCCCTGCCTGGTCTGCTCTTGCTATTGCTCTTGGTCGTGGTGCTGCTCTCACTCTTGCTCTTGCTTGTGATGCTGCTCTAATTTAGCTACACTTCGGTCGA
>NC_041393.1:648529340-648541432 GCF_002162155.2 Triticum dicoccoides
GGGGTGAAGGAAGAACCAGCCGCAGCGGGAAGGGGGGCTCGTCGGAGAGGTACCCCACTATCTATCTTAGGGTTCAGGGTGGGGGCGGTGGTCGGCGGCGGTGGTGGGGCGTTGGCGGGGCGGTGGCATGGGCATCGTCAGAGAAAAAGCTCGACACAGGGGGGGAGGGCTAGATGGATGGCCGGGGCGGCGGCAGACCGGCAGTGGGGAGTGTTTTTGGGGCGGGCGGGGCGGCGCACCGCCGGCTGCCGGCCGCTGGGATATTGATGATATGGGTAGTACAAGAGTAGATCTACCACGAGATCAGAGAGGCTAAACCCTAGAAGCTAGCCTATGGTATGATTGTTGTTCGTCCTACGGACTAAAACCCTCCGGTTTATATAAACGCCGGAGAGGGCTAGGGTTACACAGAGTCGGTTACAATGGTAGGAGATATACATATCCGTATCACAAAGCTTGCCTTCCACGCCAAGAAAAGTCCCATCCGGACACGGGACAAAGTCTTCAATCTTGTATCTTCATAGTCCAGGAGTCCGACCAAAGTGATTCTTCGACTATCCGGACACCCCCTAATCCACGACTCCCTCACTCCCCTTGTAGTAGAGGGAAAAATCTTGGTTTTGTTATCTTTCAGACTCCTCATAGTGATCAACAGATATAAATCCCAAGTGACTCGGAAAATAGAGCTATGCTCCATGGCAACGGCGCCAGAAAAAGGTCTTGATAACCTACAAGTATAGGGGGTCACAACAGTTTTCGAGGGTAGAGTATTCAGCCCAAATTTATTGATTCGACACAAGGGGAGCCAAAGAATATTCTCAAGTATTAGCAGCTGAGTTGTCAATTCAACCACACCTGAAAGACATAATATCTGTAGCAAAGTATTTAGTAGCAAAGTAGTATCAAAGTAACGGTAACGGTAGCAAAAGTAATAGTAGCAGTTTTGTAGTAATCGTAACAGTGGCAAGGGAGAAGTAACTAAGCAAAGATCAATATGTGAGCTTGTAGGCAATGTATCAATGATGGATAATTATGTCGGATGGCATTCATCATGCAACAGTTATAACCTAGGGTGACACAGAACTAGATCCAGTTCATCAATATAATGTAGGCATGTATTCTGAGTATAGCCATACGTGCTTATGGAAAAGAACTTGCATGACATCTTTTGTCCTACCCTCCCTTGGCAACGGAGTCCTAGTGGAAACTAAGGGATATTAAGGCATCCTTTTAATAGAGAACCAGACCAAAGCATTAGCACTTAGTGAATACATGAACTCCTCAAACTACGGTCATCACCAAAAAGAATCCCAATTATTATCACCTTGGGGTACGTGGATCATAACACGTAATAGATACATATAACTTGCAAGATAGGATCAAGAGCACACATATATTTATGAAATTATAATAGGTTTGGATCTGAATTTGTGGCGCTCGGGCCCTAGTGACAAGTATTAAGAATAGCAAAGTCATAGCAACATCAATCTCAGAACATAGTGTATACTAGGGATCAAACCCTAACAAAACTAACTCGTTTACATGATAAATCTCATCCAACCATCACTGTCCAGCAAGCCTATGATGAAATTACTCATGCATGGTGGTGAGCATCATGAAATTGGTGATGGAGGATGGTTGATGATGATGATGATGGTGACGGATTCCCCTCTCTGGAGCCCCGAACGGACTCCAGATCTGCCCACCCGACGAAGAACAGGAGGCGGCGGCAGATGAATCCTTCTCTGCGATTTTTTTCTCCCCGAACGTGAATATATGGAGTTGGAGTTGAGGTCAGTGAAGCTTCGTGGGACCCACAAGCCAGGGGGCGCGCCTAGGGGGTAGGTCACGCCCCCACCCTTGTTGTCGTCTGGTGTGTCCCCTCTAGTCGATTCTTTCGCCAATATTTTTTATTAATTCCAAAAATATTCTCCGTGAAGTTTCAGGTCATTCTGAGAACTTTTATTTCTCCACAAAAATAACAGCATGGCAATTCTGCTGAAAACAACGTCAGTCCGGGTTAGTTCCATTCAAATCATGCAAATTAGAGTCCAAACAAGGGCAAAAGAGTTTGGAAAAGTGGATACGATGGAGACGTATCACTCAGTTACCTTCTATACTCCGTTTTCTTCTGTTTGCTTGTTTCCCAAGATAAAAAAATCTTTATATACCCCCCGAACGTATTGACCACCGTATCACGGAGATCAAGCCATCGAGACGCATGAGGGGGTGCTCCACAGCCGCCACGTCCAGGGCCCCAAAGTGACGGGAACCATGGAGGCCAGGCTCGAATCTATGGAGCAGGAGGTTTTGAGGTGCAAGGGGATGGTGGAACGTGGACTCGATGCCAATCACCTCATGATCGCGAACTACACCCGTGATCTCAAGGTGGATGGCAAGTCCATGAAACACATCATCTTCACCTTGAACGAGAAAATAACTTTCTCCAAAGCCAGATCTATCATCTCCAAAACAGATAAGGTATGAGTTTGGCTTCTAGTTGTAGGACTCGCGAGACTCACTTCTCTTGGCTTGTTCATGGTATGGGCACTCCCCTTGGCTTGTTCCAAGCTTGGGGGAGGTGCCCTGGTATCGTATCACCACCACTATCTTTGCTTTTATCTATTTTTATTTCGATCCTTAGTTATCTTTTGATCTAGTTGAATAAAAGCTTAGTTCGATCATTTCTTTTTGAGTGTTCGCTTAGTGATCTATCTATGTAATCGTGTGCGAGTTATATAATAAAGATTAGTTCAAGTTTTGCTTTCTGCTCTTTTATGTTTCAATACAAAGGAAGGAATAAATAAATAAATAAATAAATAAGATCATATGCTAATCTTATGGTAAGTAATGACATCACATAAAGAAAAATGTAAGTGGTAAAATTTGTTGGAGATTGAAGAACGTAGCATTGGTCGATGATGCAACTCATGAAAGAGTTAATAAGGGAAGAGAAGATTCACATGCAAATACACTATCTTGGACATCTTTTATGATTGTGAGCCCCCATTAAATATTTGTGTCAAAATAGTTGACGCTGGACAAGGAAGACAACATAATGATTTATGTTTGTTCATATTCACATAGAAGTTATATTGTCATAGATCCTTTAACATGTGGTGCTCGCCTAATATCTTTTCTAGCCAAAAACTCCACACTAAGTAGAGATAGTACTTGTGCATCCAAAACCCTTAACCCAAATCTTTGTTTGAGAGTCCACCATACCTACCTATGGATTGATTAAGATCCTTCAAGTAAGTTGTCATCAGTGTAATCAGGCAATAAAAATTGCTTCTAAATGTGTTGGATCATGTGTCAGAGAAAACTGAGCGTTGTACGAACTTGTGATGGCAAAGAATAAAAGCGACACACTACATAATAAAGGTTGCTATCATAAGGGGCAATACAACATGACGTTCTTTTGCATTAAGGGATTTGGCATACAGACAAATAAGCGCATGGCAACCTCTCCTTCCCTCTGTGAAGGGCCTTTCTTTTAGTTTTATACAGAGTCAAAGTCTTCTCCCCTATTCCTTTTTATTTTTCTCCTTTGGCAAGCATCATGTGGTCAGGAAAAATCTAGGCACATATATCCAGCTGGATATGAGTAGGCATGAGTTATTATTGTTGACATCACCCTTGAGGTGAATATGTTGGGTGGCGAAACTATAATCCCCTATCTTTCTATCTGTCTGGTTGAAACTTTTTGTTCCTGGGTATGCTGTCAGAGTGAGCAATCATAGAATATTATATGATGGTTGAGTATGTGGACTTGCCTAAAGGTTCCGACACGTGACCCTTCCTGAGGCAAAGTTGACTGAGAACATAGTTTGTTGGTTTCCAATAAGGTTTATGCTTTATACTTCAAGGTTGTGATGAATTGTTACTTGTTCATAAGAAGTTAGATGACACAAGTTATATGATAAAAGTTATGTGATAAAAACCCTATGTTCAAGTTCCTTCTGTTATAATATTGTGCATGATGCTTCTATGTTCGTATTTTGTTTTTATCGACACCTCTCTCTCTCTCTAAGCATGTGGACATATTTTTCCATTTCAGATTTTCGCTTGAGGACAAGCGAGGTCTAAGCTTGGGGGAGTTGATACGTCCATTTTGCATCATGTTTTGCTACTGTTATTTATAATGTCTTTATGCATAATAATGCTTTTTGGAGTAATTTTAATGCCTTTTCTCTCATAATATGCAAGGTTCACACAAAGAGGGAGAATACCTGTAGCTAGAATGCTGGACGTGAAAAAGCTACGTCAAGCCACCTATTCTACACAGCTCCAAATGAGCTGAAACTTCACATAGATTTTTTATGGAATAAATAAGAATTATTTGAGAAAATAACTACTAGAGGGGGCCCACCAGGTGGGCACAACCCACATGGGCGCGCCAGGGATCCCAGGCACGCACTTTTGGGTTGTGCCCTCCTCGGCGCACCTCCGGTGCCCATCTTCTGGTATATAAGTCATTTTGACCTAGAAAAAAATCAGGGGAGGACTTTCAGGACGAAGCGCCGCCGTCTCGATGCAGAACTTGGGCAGGAGCACTTTTTCCCTCCGGCAGAGTGATTCCGCCGGGGGAACTTCCCTCCTGGAGGGGGGAATCATCGTCGTCATCATCACCCAACAACTCTCACATCTTGGGGAGGGCAATATCCATCAACATCTTCAACAGCACCATCTCCTCTCGAACCCTAGTTCATCTCTTGTGTTCAATCTTTGTAACAGAACCTTAGATTGGTGCTTGTGGGTGACTAGTAGTGTTGATTACATCTTGTAGTTGATTACAATATGGTTTATTTGGTGGAAGATTATATGTTTAGATCCATTATGCTATTTAATACCCTCTGATCTTGAGCATGATTATCATTTGGGAGTAGTTACTTTTGTCCTTGAGGTCATGGGAGAAATCGTGTTGCAAGTATCATGTGAACTTGATATGTGTTCGATATTTTGATGATATGTATGTTGTGATACCCTTAGTGGTGTCATGTGAACGTTGACTACATGACACTTCACCTTATTAGGGCCTAAGGGAATGCATTTTGGAGTAGTTATTGGATGATAGGTCACGAGAGTGGCATAAGCTTAAACCCTAGTTTATGCGCTACTTCGTAATGGACAGATTTGGATCCAAAAGTTTAATGATATGCTTAGATTAATCTTAATACTTTTATCATAATTTCTGATACGTCTCCAACGTATCTATAATTTATGAAGCATTCATGCTATTTTATTATCTGTTTTGAATGATTACAGGCTTTATTATACACTTTTATATTACTTTTAGGACTAACCTATTAACCGGAGGCCCAGCCCATATTGCTGTTTTATTGCCTGTTTTAGTATTTCGAAGAAAAGGAATATCAAACGGAGTCCAAACGGAATGAAACTTTCGGCAATGTGATTTTTTGGAAGAATATCACCCAGGAGACTTGGAGTTCACGTCAGAAGACCCTCGAGGAGGCCACGAGATATGAGGGTGCCCCCCACTACTGGGCGTGCCACCTGTCTCGTAGGCCCCTCGAGCACCCCCGACCGACTTCTTTTGCCTATATAAGCCTACGTACCCTAAAAATATCAAATATCAAGATAGATCGGGAGTTCCGCCGCTGCAAGCCTTTGTAGCCACCAAAAACCTCTCGGGAGCCCATTCCGGCACCCTGCCGGAGGGGGGCCCATCACCGGTGGCCATCTTCATCATCCCGGCGCTCTCCATGACGAGGAGGGAGTAGTTCACCCTCGGGGCTGAGGGTATGTACCAGTAGCTATGTGTTTGATCTCTCTCTCTCTCGTTCTCTGTCGTGTTCCCTCTGTGGCACGATCTTGATGTATCGCGAGCTTTGCTATTATAGTTGGATCTTATGATGTTTGTCCCCCTCTACTCTCTTGTAATGGATTGAGTTTCCCCTTTGAACTTATCTTATCGGATTGAGTCTTTGATTTGATAACACTTGATGTATGTCTTGTCATGTTTATCTGTGGTGACAATGGGATATCACATGCCACTTGATGTATGTTTTGGTGACCAACTCGCGGGTTCCGCCCATGAACCTATGCATAGGGGTTGGCACACGTTTTCTTGACTCTCCGGTAGAGACTTTGGGGCACTCTTTGAAGTACTTTGTGTTGGTTGGATGAATCTGAGATTGTGTGACGCATATTGTATAATCATGCCCACAGATACTTGAGGTGACAATGGAGTTTCTAGGTGACATTAGGGTTTTGGTTGATTTGTGTCTTAAGGTGTTATTCTAGTACGAACTCATTTATAGATCGATCCGAAAGAATAACTTTGAGGTGGTTTCGTACCCTACCATAATCTCTACGTTTTTTCTCCGCTATTAGTGGCTTTGGAGTGACTCTTTGTTGCATGTTGAGGGCTTGTTATATGATCTGTCTATGTTATTATTGTTGAGAGAACTTGCACTAGTGAAAGTATGAACCCTAGGCCTTGTTTCCTATCATTGCAATACCATGCACACTCACTGTTATCATTAGTTACCTTGCTGTTTTTATAATTTCAGATTACGAAAACCTTTATCTACTATCTATTTTGCACTTGTATCACCATCTCTTCGCCGAACTAGTGCACCTATAATATTTACCATTGTATTGGGTGTGTTTGGGACACAAGAGACTCTTTGTTATTTGGTTGCGGGGTTGTTTGAGAGAGACCATCTTCATCCTACGCCTCCTACGGATTGATAAACCTTAGGTCATCCACTTGAGGGAAATTTGCTACTGTCCTACAAACTTGTGCACTTGCAGGCCCAACAATGTCTACAAGAAGAAGGTTGTGTAGTAGACATCAAGCTCTTTTCTGGCGCCGTTGCCGGGGAGGCTAGGTAAACAACACTCACTCCCCGTCAACTAAGCTCTTTTGTGGCGCCGTTGCCGGGGAGGTGAGTGCTTGAAGGTATATCTTTAGATCTTGCAATCGAATCTTTTTGTTTCTTGTTTTATCACTAGTTTAGTTTATAAAAGAGAACTACAAAAAAATGGAGTTAAGTTTGTCTCATACGCTTCGTCTTTTTAATATCTTTCGTGAGTTTGATGGAAATGAAAATTGTGCTCAAGTGCTAGAAGAAGAGTGCATTAAAATGCTTGATAGTAAATCTTTGAATGATGAGCATGATTGCAATGTTGTTAGTATAAACTCCTTGAATATCCATAGTATTAATGATGATTGCTCTAGTCATGATGAAAATATCTCTTATAAGCATGTCAACTTTTGTGGAGTGCATGTTTGCATGAACACACCAAATAGAGAAGGTATTTATTGCAAGAGGCATAAGCATTTAGAAACTAAATGGTTGCAAGAAAGGCTAGATGTGAGTGCTGAAAATTTAAAATTCCTTTGCCGTACTTGTGAACTTTCCAATGAACGTGGTCATTTACATCTCCAATGCAAATTGTTTCATGACCGAATCGTGTCCAAAAATTGTGATGATTTGATTTCCCTTGCACATTATAATGAACTTAGTTTGCTTTTGGGTTATGAAGAGTTGAAACGTTTAACTAAGCCTATTCCAGAATTTAATCTTTAGCATTTCCTTGATATTGATCTAGAAAATATTTATATGTTTTGTGCGGAGAATTGCATTGAAAATCCTTATATTGCCAATTACATAAAGAAAAATAAAGCAAATAGAAGATGATGAGAATACTAATGAACGGGAAGAGACTTCCCAATATCCTCCTATTATTTCTTATGATGAATCAGGTGATGAGGAGGAGCTTCTATTCAACCAATCTCATCAATAAGGAGCTCAAAGAGGAAGGTTGAACCCACACATAATGTGAAGAAGAAAAGGAAAAGAAGGGGCAACAAAGCTAGAAAGGTATCCCTCCCAAATGATGTTGCTCCTACTACTCATTGTGATGATGATAATTGCTTTACTATTGGTGGTATCCATATTTTTAACGATGACAGTAATTATGATTATGATATGAAAGGGCCCAAGCTTGGGGAAGCTATGTTTGATGAGGATGAAATATTTGAGAATATATTTGCTGAAATTAATGTTTGTCCCAAGCTTGGGGATGCTACGTTTAGTGAAGATGATATTTTTAGCATCCCAAGTTTTGATATGCAAAGTTGTTATGATAATAGCATGCGTCCTACCTATGATGATTATATTGATGAAAGTGGGTTCGGAAGAGTGTCAACTTTAGGAAGTAGTGATCCCACTTTTTTGGAGGATGTTGAATTTGATTGTGATGAATATGAAAGTGGATTTGGAAGAGTGTCAACTTTATTTAGTGATTCCACTATCTTGGGAGAGGTTTCAATCGATTATGATGAGAACGAAGTTGCTACTTATGATGATTATTGTGATGAAACTTATGCCATAAAAAGTAGTGTTGATTATATTTACAAATATTGTCATGATTATGATTACCCTTTTTCTGAACATTACTCTTTTAATGTGGAAACAATTTTTAGTGTTCAAGTCTCTTATGATACTCCCACTATTCCGAATGAGAAGAATTTTGCTTATGTGGAGAGTAGTAAATTTTCTATGCTAGTAGATCATGAAAAGAATTCTTTAGGTGATGGTTATATTATTGAATTCATTCATGATGCTACTGAAAATTATTATGAGGGAGGAACATATGCTTGTAGGAATTGCAATAATATCAAGTTTCCTCTCTATGTGTTGAAAATTTTGAAGCTATGCTTGTTTTACCGTCCTATGCTAGTTGATTATTGTTCCCATAAGTTGTTTGCTCAAAAAATCCCTATGCATAGGAAGTGGGTTAGGCTTAAATGTGCTAGTCATATGCTTCATGATGCTCTCTTTATGTTTCAATTATTATCTTTTATGTGAGCATCATTGACATCATCATGCCTAGCTAAAAAGGCATTAAAGAAAAGCGCTTGTTGGGAGACAACCCAATATTTACCCTTACTGTTTTTGTGTGTCCACATGATTATGCTACTGTAGTAATCATGTTTTATAGCTTTTTTTCAATAAAGTGCCAAGTAGAACCTTTGGGAAGACTTGGGTGAAGTTTATGTGATCTTGCTGTAAAAAAACAGAAACTTTTGCGCTCACGAGATTAGCTTACATTTTTTACTGGAGATTCCTTTTAGATTGATTCTTTTTGCAGATGATTAATAGACAAATTAATCAGGTCCAGCAATTTATTTCAGAATTGTTTGAGTTCCAGAAGTATACGTTTGATACAGATTACTACAGACTGTTCTGTTTTTCACAGATTCTGTTTTCTATGTGTTGTTTGCTTATTTTGATGAATCTATGAGTAGTATCGGAGGGTATGAACCATAGAGAAGTTATAATACAGTAGATATTACACCAATATGAATTTAGAATGAGTTCATTACAGCACCTAAGTAGTGGTTTTATTTTCTTATACTAACGGAGCTTACGAGTTTTGTGTTGAGTTTTGTGCGGTTGATGTTTTCAAGTTTTGGGTAAAGATTCGATGGACTATGGAATAAGGAGTGGCAAGAGCCTAAGCTTGGGGATGCCCCGGATGGCATCCCCTCTTTCGTCTTCGTTCATCTGTAACTTTACTTGGAGCTATATTTTTATTCACCACATGATATGTGTTTTGCTTGGAGCGTCATTTTATTTTGTTAGTATTTGCTTGCTGTTAGTTAGAATAATGTTTTGCATCTTTATTTTCAATAAAAATGTCAAGGATAGCCATTTCCATGCTTATTTTGCTAGTATACATGTTGCTATTTGAAAACAGAAAGTTTACCGCTGTTGCAAAAATTCCCTAGAGAAGTCAGAGAATGGTATAATGTTGAATCTTTTGCATATTGAGATCTGATAAATTTATTACAGTTGGAATTTTCTCTCATAATTTTTGGAGTTAGGGAAGTATTGATACTCTTGCACTCTTTACAGATAGTACTGTTTTGGCAGATTGCTGTTATGTTTGCATTGTTTGCATATGTTTGCTTGTTTAATGATTCTATTTAAGGATAGGAGTATTAAATATGCAGAGGCATTTAGTATGAAATGTTGAATAATTATTTTAGTAATTTGTTACAGTATAAAATGATAAGGTTTTGCATTGGTTTATACTAACCTATCTCACGAGTTCTTGTTGAGTTTGTTGTGAATGAAGCTTTTTGATATAAAGAGAAACCATGATATGAGAGGAATTAAGGAGACACAAAAGCTCAAGCTTGGGGATTCCCAAGGCACCCCAAGATAATATTTCAAGAAGTCTCAAGCATCTAAGCTTGGGGATGCCTCGGTAGGCATCCCGCCTTTCTTCTTCATCAACAATCGGTTAGTATCGGTTGAGCCTAAGTTTTTGCTTCTTCACATGAGTTGTGATATCCTTGAAATGCCATTTTGTTTTGCTTTGCTTGCTGTTTGCATAAGATACCAAGATCTGAAATTCTTTAATGAGAGAGAGTCTTCATATAGTTACATAATTATTTAGCTACTCATTGATCTTCACTTATATCTTGCTGGAGTAGTTTGTTATTTACTTGTGTGATTCACTTATATCCTATGAGTAAATTGTTGAATGAGTTGAATGTCATAAATCTGAATTTATATATTTTTCATTTGCTTATCCCATGGGGAGTAATGACTTCACATCTAAGAAGTAGAGGTTGTAAATTTATTGAAGGTTAGCAAGCATTGTACTAGTCATTTGAACAATTCATGAAAGAATATTAAATTAAGAGAGATTTCACATATAAATATATTATCATAGACATCTCTTATAATTGGCAGCACTCATTATGTCTGACATGCTAAAGAGTTGATGTTGGACAAGGAAGACAATGTAATGGGTTATGTTTTCTCACATCTCATGTAAAGTATATTGTCATGGATCATTCAAACATGTTGAGCTTGCCTTTCCCCCTCATGCTAGCCAAAATTCCTTGCACCAAGTAGAGATACTACTTATGCTTCCAAATATCCTTAAAACCAGTTTTTGCCACGAGAGTCCACCATACCTACCTATGGATTGAGTAAGATCCTTCAAGTAAGTTGTCATCGGTGCAAGCAATAAAAATTGCTCTGTAAATATGCATGACTTATTAGTGTGGAGAAAATAAGCTTTGTACAAACTTGTTATGGAAGCAATAAAAGAGACGGACTGCATAATAAAGGTCCATATACAAGGGGCAATATAAAGTGACGTTCTTTCGCATTAAGATTTTGTGTATCCAACCCTAAAAGCGCATGACAACCTCTGCTTCCCTCTGCGAAGGGCCTATCTTTTACTTTATGTCTTTTACTTTATGCAAGAGTCAAGGTGATCTTCACCTCTCCCTTTTTCATTTTATCCTTTGGCAAGCACTTTGTGTTAGGGTGATCCTGATATATATATCCAATTGGATGTACGTTAGCATGAACTATTATTGTTGACATCACCCAAAGGTGAATACGTTGGGAGGCAACATTATAAGCCCCTATATTTCTCTGTGTCTGATTAAAACTTCATAACCACAAGTATTGTGTGAGTGTTAGCAATTGTAGAAGACTATATGATAAGTTGAGTATGTGGAGTTTGCTATTCCTGAAAATAGGATGAATTGCAATTGTTTGATGACTAAGAATGAAGTTTGCTAGTTTTCAAGAAAGTTTGTGCTGTGTGCTTTAACATGTGAATTTGCTTGTTACTTTATCGTGAGAAGTTTAATGAGATGAACTACTGTTATGACATATTATCATGCTAGAAAAGGTGATTGAAATTATCATTGATCAAACTTGTGCACCTTCTAGCATTCACACTTCATAAATTCTTTCTTTATCATTTACCTACTCGAGGGCGAGTAGGAATTAAGCTTGGGGATTCTGATACTTCTCCAATGTATCTATAATTTATGAAGCATTCATGCTATTTTATTATCTGTTTTGAATGATTACGGGCTTTACTATACACTTTTATATTACTTTTGGGACTAACCTATTAACCGGAGGCCCAGCCATATTGTTGTTTTATTGCCTGTTTCAGTATTTCGAAGAAAAGGAATATCAAACAGAGCCCAAATGGAATGAAACCTTCGGCAACGTGATTTTTTGGAAGAATATCACCCAGGAGACTTGGAGTTCACGTCAGAAGACCCTCGAGGAGGC
>NC_041393.1:648541870-648557224 GCF_002162155.2 Triticum dicoccoides
CCGACTTCTTTCTCCTATATAAGCCTACGTACCCTAAAAACATCGAATATCAAGATAGATCGGGAGTACCGCGGCCACAAGCCTCTGTAGCCACCAAAAACCTCTCGGGAGACTGTTCCGGCACCCTGCCGGAGGGGGAACCCATCACCGGTGGCCATCTTCATCATCCCGGCGCTCTCCGTGACGAGGAGGGAGTAGTTCACCCTCGGGGCAAAGGGTATGTACCAGTAGCTATGTGTTTGATTTCTATCTCTCGAGTTCTCTCTCGTGTTCCCTCTATGGCACGATCTTGATGTAGCGCGAGCTTTGCTATTATAGTTGGATCTTATGATGTTTGTCCCCCTCTACTCTCTTGTAATGGATTGAGTTTCCCCTTTGAAGTTATATTATCGGATTGAGTCTTTGATTTGAGAACACTTGATGTATGTCTTGTCATGTTTATCTGTGGTGACAATGGGATATCACGTGCCCCTTGATGTATGTTTTGGTGACCAACTTGCGGGTTCCGCCCATGAACCTATGCATAGGGGTTGGCACACGTTTTCTTGAATCTCCGGTAGAGACTTTGGGGCACTCTTTGAAGTACTTTGTGTTGGTTGGATGAATCTGAGATTGTGTGATGCATATCAAATAATCCTGCCCACGGATACTTGAGGTGACAACGGAGTATCTAGGTGACATTAGGGTTTGGTTGATTTGTGTCGTAAGGTGTTATTCTAGTACGAACTCTTTTATAGATCGATCCAAAAGAATAACTTTGAGGTGGATTCGTACCCTACCATAATCTCTATGTTTGTTCTCCGCTATTAGTGGCTTTGGAGTGACTCTTTGTTGCATGTTGAGGGCTTGTTATATGATCTATCTATGTTATTATTGTTGAGATAATTTGCACTAGTGAAAGTATGAACTCTAGGCCTTGTTTCCTATCATTGCAATACCGTTTATGCTCACTTTTATCATTAGTTACCTTGCTGTTTTTATAATTTCATATTACGAAAAACTTTATCTACTATCTATTTTGCACTTGTATCACCATCTCTTCGCCGAACTAGTGCACCTATACAATTTACCATTGTATTGGGTGTGTTGGGGACACAAGAGACTCTTTGTTATTTGGTTGTAGGGTTGTTTGAGAGAGACCATCTTCATCCTATGCCTCGTACAGATTGATAAACCTTAGGTCATCCACTTGAGGGAAATTTGCTACTGTCCTACAAACCCGTGCACTTGCAGGCTATACAACATCTACAAGAAGAAGTTTGTGTAGTAGACATCAGTTGCGGATGCTTGCGAGGGGGTTAATCATAAGTAGGAGGTTTGTTAAAGTAAGAACAACACCTAAGCACCGGTCCACCCACATATCAAATTATCAAAGTAGCGAACACGAATCAAACCAACATGATGAAAGTGACTAGACAAAATTCCCATGTACCCTCAAGAACACTTTGCTTATCATAAGAGACTATTTTGGCCTATCCTTTGCCTCAAAAGGATTGGACTACCTTGCTGCACTTTTGTTACCGTTAACGTTACTTGCTCGTTACAAATTACCTTACTATCAAACTACTCGTTACTTATAATTTCAGTGCTTCCAGAGAATACCTTGCTGAAAACAACTTGTCATTTCCTTCTGCTCCTTGTTGGGTTCAACACTCTTACTTATCGAAAGGACTACGATTGATCCCCTATAATCTGGGTCATCAAACTATGATTCCCTCGCAAGTTGGGATGAGTCTAGGGACTTTATAAAATAATAAAAGAGGCCAAAGAAGCCCTAATGAAAAAGAGGCCAAAGAATCCCAAACAAAAAAATGAGAGAAAATGAGAGAAGGGACAATGTTACTATCCTTTTCCACACTTGTGCTTCAAAGTAGCACCATGATCTTCATGATAAAGAGTCTCCTATTTTATCAATTTCATATACTAGTGGGAATTTTTCATTATAGAACTTGTCTTGTATATTCCAATGATGGGCTTCCTCAAATTGCCCTAGGTATTCATGAGCAAGCAAGTTGGATGCACAACCACTTAGTTTCTTTTTGAGCTTTCATGCACTTGTAGCTCTAGTGCATCCATTGCATGGCAATCCCTACACCCTTACATCGATATTAGTTGATGGGCATATTCATAGCCCATTAGTTTGCCTAGTTGATGTGAGACTTCATCTTTCTTTTTTTCTTCTCCACAACTATCATATTCTATTCCACCTATAGTGCTATATCCGTGGCTCACGCTCATGTATTGCATGAAAGATGAAAAGTTTGAGAACAATAAAGGTATGAAACAATTACTAGACTAACATCGGGGTTGTGCATGATGAAATATTTTGTGTGATGAAGGTGGAGCATATATAGCTAGACTATATGATTTTGTAGGGATAACGTTCTTTGGCCATGTTATTTTGAGAAGACAATGCTTGCTTTATTAATATGCTTGAAGTATTAGTGTTTTTATGTCAATATTAAATTTTTTTTGAATCTTATGGATCTGAACATTCATTACATAATAAAGAGAATTGCATTGATAAATATGTTAGCTAGCATTCCAAATCAAAAGTTCTAATTTTATCATTTACCTACTCGAGGACGAGAAGGAATTAAGCTTGGGGATGCTTGATACGTGATACGTCTCCAACGTATCTATAATTTTTGATTCTTCCATGCTGTTATATTATCATTCTTGGATGTTTTACAGTCATTTTATAATCATTTTATATCATTTTTTGTTACTAACCTACTGACATAGTGCCTAGTGCCAGTTGATGTATTCTACATGTTTCTTTCCATCGCAGGAAATCAATATCCAACGGAGTCAAAACGCAGCGAAACTCTTGAGGAGGTTTTTGGGCTAGAAGACATCCAGTGGGCCAATGAATCACTTGGGGTGCCCCGAGGGGAGCAGCACCCACCAGGGCGCGCCAGGAGGACCAAGCGCGCCCTGGTGGGTTGTGCCCACCTCGGGTGCCCCCTGAACCGCCTCTTTGCTCTATAAATACCCCAACATTCCAGAAACCCTAGGGGGTCGACGAAAATCAATTCCATCCACCGCAGAGTCCAGAACCACCAGATCCAATCTAGACACCATCACGAAGGGGTTCACCACTTCCATTGGTGTCTCTCCGATGATGTGTGAGTAGTTCTTTGTAGACCTACGGGTCCGGAGTTAGTAGCTAGATGGCTTCTTCTCTCTCTCTCTCTCTCTCTCTCTCTCTCTCTCTCTCTCTTGATTATCAATATAATGGTCTCTTGGAGATCCATATGATGTAAGCCTTTTTGCAGTGTGTTTGTTGGGATCCAATGAAGTTTGAGTTTATGTTCAGATCTATGTTTTTATCCATGAAAGTTATTTGAGTCTTCTTTGATCTATTATATGCATGATTTCTTATACCCTCATATTTACTCTCCAATAATATTTTTTTGTTTGGCCAAGTCGATCTATTTATCTTGCAATGGGAAGAGATGCTTTGTAGTGGGTTCAATCTTATGGTGCTTGACCCTAGTGATAGAAGGGGAACCGACACGTATGTATTGTTGCTACTAAGGATAACAAGATGGGATCTATATCTAAGCAAATAGATAAACGGATCTCGTCTACATCATGTCATCGTTCTTATTGCATTACTCTGTTTTTCCATGAACTTAATACACTAGATGCATGCTGGATAGCGGTCGATGTGTGGAGTAATAGTAGTAGATGCAGACAGGAGTCGGTCTACTAATCTTGGACGTGATGCCTATATAATGAACATTGCCTGGATATCGTCATGATTATTTCGAGTTCTATCAATTGCCCAATAGTAATTGTTTTCCCACCATTTGCTATTTTTCTCGAGAGAAGCCACTAGTGAAACCTACGGCCCCCGGGTCTCTTTTTGTCATATTTTCTTTTGCGATCTATTTTCCTTTGCATTTACTTTCAGATGTATTAAACCAAAAATACAAAAATACTTTGCTGCAATTTATTTGTTCTGAGATCTATTTATCCTATCTACCACTTTTATCTCACGTTATTTGCCTATCTTGAGGCGTCGTACCTGAAAGGGATTGACAACCCCTTTAACACGTTGGGTTGCGAGTATTTGTGTTTTGTGTGCATGTGTTGTCTACGTTGTGTGAGGAGGTTCTCCTAGAGGTTCAATAACCTTGGTGTCATCACTGAGGGAAATACCTATCGTTTCTATACTGCATCATCTCTTCCTCTTTGGGGAAATACCGATGTAGTTCTAGTAGACATCAAAAGGAATTTATGGCGTCGTTGCTGGGGAGGATCTTCGACATCAACCGGGTTCCTAATCACAAATCTCATCTCCTCACAATTTACATTATTTCCCATTTGCCTCTCGTTTTCCTCTCCTCCACTTCACAAAAAATTGCTTTTTTATTCACCCTCTTTTTCGTTCGCCGTTTTCTCGTCAGATCTATTTTTGAGTGCAATCTTGTTGTGTAATCACCATGAGTGACTTTGGTATGGCAGAAACAGATGATGGCCTAACTCTTAAAATGGAGCGTACGGGTAATCTGGCTGCCAAAACTTTTGTTTTGGGGCTAGGGAATTTTATTGGAAAAGAACATACCCAAGAATTTTTCAATTGTGTCGGAAAATTAAGTCTCAATGATATTCCTATACTTAAAAGGACTAAATCTTATGCGGAAGGTATTTCGGCTCTTGTTCTGAAACTTGAAACTAGATTTATTCGTACTCATCCTACCTTGCAAAGATTGTTCTAAGAATTGCCCGTTATAAAGGATCCTAAATCTAAAAAGTTAGCCACTCTTGTTTTGATGAATGAATTTGACTACATAATACGGGAAGCTAGGGAAATCTTTCATTTTTATGGCATGAAATCGTGAAAATCCCGTGATTGATGAAATTCTTTATAATGGTGATTATGCTTTGAGACATTTGCTTGGAGATAACCGAATCTTTGATGAGAATCTTAAAAACCAAGTCCCCGTTTTAGATATGATCCAAGAATTTTTTAATGATGTTAATCAACACTATTCTTGGATCACTGCCGGAAATCAAAGGGGTTATGATAAAAAGCAACTTGATAGTGCTAAGGTTTCCATGGGTAATGTATTTTATGTCTTATTTACAAAACCTCCCGACACAAATACCTCCAATGGAAACATGGACAAGGATGGCAAAACTTAGATCCTACGCGTTATGCCTAGCTAGGGGCGTAAAGCGATAGCTTGTTGGGAGGCAACCCAATGAATAAAATTTGTTTTTGCTTTTTGTTTTCTATTCTTGTGTGTTAGCAAAATTATAATACTGTTATGATTGTGTTTTTTGTGTTTTAGTTAGTGTTTGTGACAAGCAAGGCCTTTGGGAAGATTTGGGTGAAAGTTTATTTGATCTTGCTGAAAAACAGAAACTTTTGTGCTCACAAGATTATTTTTCGTTTCTAACAGAAGAGTGCTTTTGAGTTGATTCTTTTTGAAGAAGATTAATAGACAAATTTCTCACGTCAACCAATTTATATCAGAATTTTTGGAGTTACGTAAGTATTCAAAATATTCAGATTGCTCTAAACTGTTCTATTTTTGATAGATTCTGTTTTCTTTGCATTGTGTGCTTGTTTTGATGATTCTATGTTTTTTCTTTGATGATTTTTTGCCATAAAAAATATGGAATACAGTAGATATAATGCAAAAACAAAATAAGAATAGTTTTGCTACAGTACTTATTGTCGGGGAAACGGCACCTATGGGATCACGAGGATCCGTACGGTTGGCGTGGAGCGAGAGGGTTGCACAAAGAGCAGGTCTGGTGATCAGCACGAGGGATTTTTAACCAGGTTTGGGCCGCTGAGGAGCGTAAAATCCTAGTCCTACTTTTGGTGTATATTTAGTGTTCTTGAGTTCTTAGACTAGCTTCTATTCTTGCCTAGTCCAAAAAGTCCGAATACTTCTCTAGTACGCCTTGGGCCTCCTTTTATATATCAAAGGGGTCGCCACAGTGGCACACAGGAGGTGTAAAGTAGCTATAGTGTACAAGCTTATCGCTGACGTTCTAGGACAAATGCATTAAATGCGCTGCTTACGTGCCCTCCAACTTTATCAGGGATGGTAACAGAACCTGTCGCGTCCGTTGCCGCCTCATCCTGCCTTGACACACATCCAGGCTGATGAGGCATGCAGCATCAGGCTGGCTGGCTGGCTGCTGTGCTAGCGCGGTGGTAAGGCCTTCACGAAGATCTGCTTGCCGCCACACAGGTGCTTGCTTAGTTGGCAGGCTGGTCGCTGCGCTGGAATGGTTGTGAGGTGGCGAAACCTTGTCGGGTGCGGGCCTGGATGTGGCCCCACAATTATCCCCTGGCAAGGGTCTTGCTGGGGCCTCGCAGTCGTCCCCAGCAAGGGCCTTGCCGGGGGTCTTCGTTCTCTGGACTCCATGTGGGCCTGCATGACACCAATATTCACAAGGATCTGCATGCTACTACGCATGTGTCCTCGAGTCTTGGCTTTGACAATGTCGATGGTGCCAGAGCTCTCAGCCTTGAGGGTGGTGGCTTTGTTGGTGCCCCGCAAGTTGCCCCGGCAAGGGTCTTGCCGGGGCTACGTAGGCCGCCCCGTCAAGGGTGTTGCCGGGGGAGGTCTTGCTCGTCTTCTGCTCCTTATTCACTAGCTTTAAATGCTTGTCTTGGTACTTGTATTTTGTCTTCTACTGCCCTGCCAAGCCTCGCCGTAGGTGTGGCTACGACTGCCCGTGCACAAGTAAGGGGTACAGAAAATACCATACTTCCATACACCGACAAGAGCCCCCGGGCCTGGGCCACACACAAGCGTGAAGCGTCGATGGGCTAGCCCCAAAACAGTGTGCGGGCACGCGTGGCAGGTATTAACTGCTACAGTCTTCTCATCAGTTGCGCATCCCCACGATCCGCATTGAGTGCATGACGTGGGGGTCGTGCATGGAACGGTTGCAGCATGCCTTCGACGCCTCATGGTGAATAGTAAAGATTTGGCTCACGCCATCCCCATAAAAAGAGGGATCCGTAAGGGCGCTACTCATTTACCCTTCTTGCCTTTCGAATCTAGGAACCATCGTTCCCCTCTTCTTTCTCAAGCGAAAACCAGAGCTCTTGCCTCTGCTCGCCGCCGCCGCGCTTCCATTGCTCCTGATCCCTCACCCCCTCTCAGACGGTATGGCGCCCATGGCAAGCAAGGGCAAGGGAGTGACAAGGCCACCGAGGGGAAGGAGGTGCCGGAGAACGAACTGGTGAAGCTGCAGAACAAGCACACCGTCTTTACCTCGATCATTGATGCATGCTCAGGGACCGATTCCAGTGCCTATGGGGGAGAGAGACGATGGGGCATCCCGCAACGCACATCATCCCTGCTCCCTTAGCCAAGCCTTGTCTAGATAAATATACTTTCTTCATCGACTACTTCTACTGCGGGTTCTGCCCCCCTTTCTCAGAATTCTTCAACGATATCATGCACACCTACGGCTTCCACCTTCTGGATTTTACGCTGAATGTTGTGGCATGCATGGCCCTCTTCGCCCACCTTTGTGAGGGCTTCGCCTAGGTACATCCCAACACAGCACTCTGCCACCATTATTTTGTACCCCGCATCCATCCAGGAGATGCCATCTCCGGCTGCATCACTTGGATCCCACAGGCTTTGAGCAAGAGCATGTACATGGAGGGGGCCAAAAGGAGAAGTGGAACGAATGGCGGGGCAGGTGGTGCTAGATCATGGAGGAGGAGCCGCGGGAGTTCTGCCAGGTCCGTTAGAAGCCGATGACCCGCGACAAGCACTGGGGCGACTTCAACATCAACGACAAGAAGCTTACGATCACCACCACCAGAATCCAACGTCTCAAATCCGTCGGGCTCACGCTCTAGATGGTTGGGGCCGACTTCATTCACCGCCGCATCGCTCCTCTGCACAATAAGGGGAGGCCATCCTGGGACTTCAAGAATGCGGCAGACATCATGAGGCTTCGCCCCGGCCTGAACTACAACTTCACGGTACTACAGCATGCGTCGCTCTGCAAGAAGCTTTTTCACCTCAAGGTTGACAAGGCCGGCAAGGCTGACAAGACCGGCAAGGCCGACAACCCTTAGGTTACCGGTGGGGGTGGTCCCCTTGAGGAACAACTCCCGCCTAACCTCCATCATTGCCATGATGTCGGCGTTCAACACGCATGGCTTGGACCCGACTTGGGACAATCCAAAAGCGGCGCTCGTGTGGGATTTCTTCGACAACTTGTCGGAGAAGTCCGTCCATGTCGAGGCGATTCTCATCCGCCCCACCATTGAAGAAGAGGTGGCATACATCACCACCAGGGCGGAGGAGGCAACACTTGCCGAGGAGGCCAGCAGCCTTGGCACCATCGAGGACGAGGCCGACGAGGCAAATGAGGAAAAAGAGTTTGCCGGGTGGAAGGAGTCTACCGGGGAGCACAGCGGCACCGGCGCCGGGGTTCCCCTTGCTAAAGAGGCGACTATGGAGTCGGCCAAGGAGACATCTGATGTGGACGAGCCTTCAGCCTCAAAGAAGAAGTGTGTCCTGCGGCGGGCCTGCTCCATCGAGCCAGTCCGGCCCGGCAAGGCCATGCAGCGGCAAGAGGCCCAGGTGCAACCCGTGCGCTAGAAATGGAACACGGCCGCGGGAGCAGCAAAGGAAGCCGCGACAGCAAAGAAAGTTGTGGTCGATGCCTGATCCTCGGCCAAGCGGCCCAAGACTCCATCTCCTCCTTCTCCCTTTGCGGACACCATCCCGGCAGTCGACTTCGACCTCAGGTCCTTTAGCCCGAAGAGGAAGAGGAGGCCAGAAGGGGAAGATGAGTAAGCATCTTGCCTCCTTATGCGTTCCCTGATCTTCCGTTTAGATTATTTTATCCTGACTCGATCTTGTCTTCACAGTGATACGGAGGCGCTGGCTCAGAGGATGGCGAAGAGAGCCAAGGCCTCGACGGGCAACGAGCCCCCGACAAGCGCTTCACGCGCGCTAACAACTATCACAATCAGCCCGGACGCCAGCCCTCAATGCAGCCCCTGTTCCAGTCCCCAGCGTGAGTTCGTTACTCATTTCCCTCCGGCGGGCATCGGAGTGTGTATCTTCAGTGCTGACCTTGCCGGGTTCGCAGGAGGAGGAAATAGGAGGAGCAACTAAGGGCCACCCCTGACATGCCGCCCCCATCAACCACGCCACGCAGAGGGGGGTCCCCGGCTAGGGCATCCACCAGCGAGCCCATGCGTATGGAGGAAGGAATGGCGAGCACAGGTGCCGGCATCTCTCCCCCGGCGACGAGCGTTTCCGGGGAGGGAACCACTCCTCCTCACCATGCCGCTGGTAAGCCGCTTCCCTCTTGTCTCCTCCCTTCTTTGCCATGCAATTTTCTTTCTATTTCCCTGTTCTGAGCTTCGATTTGGTTTTGCCTCGTTCTCCTTTTTGGTTTCCAGACCTTCTCTCGACGGACCAGACGGACGTCAAAGCTATCATTGAGGAGACTGCCAAGGGTGTCGATGCTAAGGCCGCCAAAATTGCTGCCGAGGAAGCCACCAAGGTTGCTGCCAAGGAAATCGTCAAGGCTCTTGCCGAGGAGGTCGCCACGGGGTCTGCCGGGGAGGCCGGCAAGGAAATCGGTGGCCGTACTCACAGCAACTTTGTCGCAGGAGCGCCTAGTGCTGCATCGGTCCTAGAGCCCTCAGCTGCCGGAGAGGAGGTGGTCAACGACCAACCCTCATCCTCTACAGCCCCCACCCCAAGCAAATACTTGAAGGTGGGTGACGATCTATTCGTCAACATCCCCGGGACGGCAAGCACCGGAGCACCAACCGAAGGGGAGGTGTTTGACGACCTCGCCGATGTCGGGCTCCAAGTAGTCGATGAGCCAAGCGCCAGTAGCAGTGGTTCCGCAGAAGATCAGCTCCTTCAGGCCCTGAGCACCAATTTCCAGAATCTTTAGGCGCTCTACCGTGCCTGCAAAGATAAAGCTGACATTAGGATGGCGGCCATGGACAAGGCAGAAGCAGACTTCCAGGAGCGCGTTGCTCATATGCAAGTTTGGTTTGCCGAGGCCCAGCAGGATCTGAAGGCCGCCTAGGACCAGTTGGGCGAGCGCTGGCAAGAGATCCTCCTGAAGCAGGCTGACATTGAGAAGTCCCAAGAGGTGGCGACTGCATAGGCCGCCAAGGATGAAGCTGACCAGAGGCAGCACCGCATCCTGCTTGATGCCCAGGAAGAAGACTTTGTCGCTCGTGAAGAGGCACTTGCCGACAAGCTCCCTGGCAAGGACGAAGAGGTCAAAAAGCTTGTCGCGCAGCAGACCCAAGAGCTGAAGCAGGCGCACAAAGACGCACTTGATGCTCTAGCCCTGGACCATGCCGGCAAGCTGAAGGAGGCTGTCGATGGTGCTGAGGCCACGGAGGCTGCCAAGAATGAGCTGGTCGGCAAGGTGGAGAAGCTGGAGCTAGAGCTGGAGGAGCTAAAGAAGGAGATCTCGGCGCTGAAGAAGGATAGGGACATGACTATCTGCACCTTGGCGGATTTGCAGGTCACCATCTCTAACAAGACCTAGCTACTCTCCAAGGCCAACGATTCCATTGCCGATCTGAAACAGAAGCTAGAGACCTTGGAGGGGACACTCTCGGAGACTAGGACCCGTGAAAAGGCCCTGATCAAGGACCTCGCGGATGAGAAACAGCTGTAGCAGAGTGCCGCCGCAACCCACGACGACTTTGTGGACGACACGAAGCTCTGGACCAACCGCCTTGTCGATGTTGCGGAGAGGCTCACCACGCAGCTGTCTATCATCACTACTAGGGAAAACCCTAGTAGTAGCGCGGGTTTAATGCCCACTCTAGTAGCGCGGGACACCGCGCTACTAATAAGGCGCTACATAGCTATTACTTAGCAGTAGCGCTTGCGACACGCGCTACTGCTAAGACACATAGCCGCAGTGTTTGTTCTCTGCCGCACTGCTGCTAATCTAGCTAGTAGCATCGTGTTTACTATCCACCGCTACTACTATTCTTTTTTTCATTTTTTTATTTTCAGTGTATTTATACGCTGTTATACAAATTTTGGTACAATACCAATTATGAGGTTTATATCATTATGTCCATAATAGCGTGTCAAATGAAGGTCGATTAGGTTCAAGTGGAGGCAATATGTGGTGCATGTCAAAAGTAAACTACTAATCCAAACTTGATCTAGTTTGGACTAGTAGTACTTTCGATGTGCACCACATGTTGCCTCCACTTGAATCTAATCTGCCAACATAAGCTATTTAATCATCATCATAGTAATTACCACCAACTTTAGTTATTTAATCATCATAGTCATAGTGTAGCACATCATCATCTTCAAACTCATTCTAGCTAGCTAATCACCACCAACACTAGATGCGGTAGCTATCTAATCACCACCAACACTAGCTAATAATAATCATCATAGTCATTACCACCAACACTAGCTATTTAATCATCATAGTCATAGTGTAGCACATCATCATCTTTAAACTCATTTCTAGCTAGCTAATCACTCCTGCTGCTCTCTCTTAGGTAAAATAATATAAAACATGTGTAGCACTCCTGCTTCATCAAGTTGGAGCTTGCAGATGAACCTGTCTCCTAATCCTGGGATGCACTTCTATTTGATGTCCCCTAGTACTTCTCTGCGATCATTCACAATTTTGCTCCAGTCTTTAATTTTAAGCATTCCACGCTATTAGAAATCCTGAATGCACTAAAGTGCATTGTAGGATATCTTGGCCGTAAGCTAGCAATTCTCATGCGACCTTTAGTCTCGATCCAATGAGGCACAACATTCATCGGGGGTCCCTGTTAAAGAAAATCGTATAGTAACATACTTAGCAATGAAGTTTAGCTTAAAAAATAATGTATGCAAAAGATGCACTGATGACAAATAGTAAAAATCTTACCATCTTTCCTAAATAGATGTGACCGTAGTTCAGTACAAACACTATTGATCGCACGTTTTGAGTACTAAGATTTTTAAGTCCAGAAAAATAATTTGTCTTGACAGTATGAAGATCCTCAAGCCATGAAACATAATGAGTTATCTTCTCGCAGTTTAGTTCAGCCTCGGGACAGTAGTAGGTCCTGTCTACCAAGCGTTGGACATGTTTGCTTGAATGGAAATAAGCTGTCAATAGAAATTAGTTGTCAACTATTTTGAATAAACAATATCAAAGACATAAATATGGTTGAGAAACTCACATAATGGCATAACTGGAGGCGTCTGCACATCGACCCATATGTTGATATTACCTTCAATATCATCTTCTGGACGAATATCAAAGGTGATAACCATATCAGGCTCAAATGGATAAGTCTTGCATAGTGCTTGCCAAGTTTTGCATCCAAAATAGGTGTACGTGTCTGCGTTGTATAATTTTGCGTGGAAAGTACAACCATGCTCGGTCTTCAAGTAAACTCTCTTTACCTCCATCGTAGTTTTCATAGGACTGAAACCTATCTTATCCAAGACAAAAACTCTTGCATGGCAAGGGATACGCTAGTAGAATAGTAAAAAAATAAATTTTAAGTTGAGAAAATGAAGTAGATGTCATGCTTAATTACGAAAAAAGACTTGTCGTTGTGACTTACTATATCCACTTTGAAGTTCTCGTGTAGCTTGATGCTGAAGCGCCTATCATCATCTAGGAAGATTTTGTCGCACAGGCCGCACTCGTGTTCGCAGTATTTGCAAATACCGAAATCCTTTTTGTCGTTAGACATTTCCTATGTTCATAGTTGAAACATTAATTGAAAATCGATCGAAGACAACTACTAGGATACTCAACACACAAATCCGGGGCACTCGATATTTCCTACATATTCTGGCACAAGTCATGCCAAAATTCACGGAAAAATCCGGCATGACACTTGCTAAAATAGGACATATCGAGCGCCTGAAATTTGCTGGAACGGAAATGAATCAACACTCCAGCAAAACATAGGCCACTCGGAGGTGTAACCTGCAAACATGACCGGCCACTTGGGCAAGCACATATCCTATTTGAGCAACACAAGATATACATTTCAGAATATCTTATAGGACTCATATTGACATGAGCATTCAGTAAGCAAAACCAAATCGTAAAATAAATAAGTATTCAAATTAGCATGCATTCAATAAGCAAAAGTAAATCATCTGTCGCGTCCATACATCAACGAATATTATAACTAATACATCCCGAATAGTATCATACATATAAAATCACAAATACAACTAAAACCCTAGCGAATGACGGGTATCAACGCGGGCGGTGGACACCCAAAGAGAAGGAACCATCACAGGATCATAGCTCCAGTGAGATCCCTGGAGAACCTGCCAGGTATTGGAGAACCTGTGCTCCAGCGCAACCAAGTAGCAACGGACGTGCGTGTCCTCCTTGCTGACACGGTGACATACCACATCCGTGGGGTCCTCAAGCCTCTCGACCGTCACTGGCCCATGCGACCGCCACCAAAGAAGGTTCGGGTCAACGACAGGTTGACTCCTCACAGAGCTGCGCCCCTCGGTAGGTAGCGCCTCCCAGTACCAACCCGGCGGAGCCCAGTCCCGTACATGGCCCATCTGGTCAAGCTGGTGTCCTCCATCGAGTTGACGACAAGGATGCGGGATACGCATCATCGACGTCGCTGCGGGAAAAATTGCTTTAACTAAAAATATAACAACAAATGTGACATGTTCAACTAGTTCTATTAATTCAACTAGTTCTTACTAAAAATAAACTTACTATAAATAAAAATAAACTAGTACCTAGTTCTTACTAACTAATTAGTACCTAGGAACTACTGCCCTAATTACCATCTGATTTGATGAACCTAGGGGTGGAAAGTCGTAGCGGATAATCCAAAATATCCAATATTCCTATTCGATCGGATATTCCAATTATCCAACTTAAAGGTCAAATAAGTGGTCAAATTTTACTCGTTTTATGATTAATCTTAGAAATTATTATGCACTACACTAGTGTTTATTCATCATCTAAGAAAACATCCGAGCCGCATCCATATCTGATAACATCCGTATTCGCATTCGTATTAGTTTTGTAAATATGAAAACGGAAGTGGTAAGAGCACTATCCAATCCGCATCTGATTCGTTTCCACCCATAGAAGAACCATAATTAATTTGATGCAACTAAAATTTGAAGAACCCTAGCTAGAGTAGGGGAGGGGAGGAGCAGCCGTGCTCACCTTGGGTGCCTGCGGCGAGGGTGAAAGAAATATGCCCTAGAGGCAATAATAAAGTTATTATTTATTTCCTCATATCATGATGAATGTTTATTATTCATGCTAGAATTGTATTACCCGGAAACATAATACATGTGTGAATACATAGACAAACATAGTGTCACTAGTATGCCTCTACTTGACTAGCTCGTAAATCAAAGATGGTTAAAGCTTCCTAGCCATGAACAAAGAGTTGTCATTTGATTAACTGGATCACATCATTAGGAGAATGATGTGATTGACTTGACCCATTAAGTTAGCTTAGCACTTGATCGTTTAGTAAATTGCTATTGCTTTCTTCATGACTTATACATGTTCCTATGACTATGAGATTATGTAACTCCCGCTTGCCGGAGGAACACTTTATGTGCTACCAAACATCACAACGTAACTGGGTGATTAAAAAGGTGCTCTATAGGTGTCTCCGAAAGTACTTGTTGAGTTGACGTATTTCGAGATTAGGATTTGTCACTCTGATTGTCGGAGAGGTATCACTGGGCCCTCTCGGTAATGCACATCACTATAAGCCTTTCAAGAAATGTAGCTAATGAGTTAGTTACGGGATGATGCATTACATAACGAGTAAAGAGACTTGCCAGTAACGAAATTGAACTAGGTATTCTTATACCGACGATCGAATCTCGGGCAAGTAACATACCGATGACAAAGGGAACAATGTATGTTGTTATGCGGTTTGACCAATAAAGATCTTCATAGAATATGTAGGAGCCAATATGAGCATCCATGTTCCGATATTGGTTATTGATAGGAAACGTGTCTCGGTCATGTCTACATAGTTCTCGAACCCGTAGGGTCTGCACGCTTAAGGTTTCGATGATAGTTATATTATGAGTTTATGAGTTTTGATGTACCGAAGGTTATTCGGAGTCCCGGATGTGATCACGAACATGACGAGGAGTCTTGAAATGGTAGAGACATGAAGATTGATATATTGGAAGCCTATATTTGGATATCGGAAGTGTTCCGGGTGAAATCGAGATTTTATCGGAGTGCCAAGGGGTTACCGGAACTCCCCGGGGGCTTAATGGGCCATAGTGGGCCTTAGTGGAGAAGAGGAGAGGTGGCCAGGGCAGGGCCACGCGCCCCTCCCCCCTAGTCCAAATAGTACAAGCA
>NC_041393.1:648557488-648569432 GCF_002162155.2 Triticum dicoccoides
TTCTCCAAGTCCAACAAGGAAGGAGGGAGTCCTACTCCCGGTGGGAGTAGGACTCCCCTTGGCGCGCCTCCTCCCTGGCCGGCCGCCCCCTCCCCTTGCTCCTGTATGTACGGGGGCAAGGGGCACCTCTAGACACAACAATTGATCTCTTGATCTCTTAGCCATGTGCGGTGCCCCCCTCCACCATAGTAGTCCTCGATAATATTGTAGCGGTGCTTAGGTGAAGCCCTGCGACGGTAGAACATCAAGATCGTCACCACGCCGTCGTGCTGATGGAACTCTCCCTCGACACTCGGCTAGATCGGAGTTCGAGGGACGTCATCGAGCTGAACGTGTGCTAGAACTCGGAGGTGCCATAGTTTCGGTGCTTGATCGGTCGGGCCGTGAAAAGGTACGACTACATCAACCGTGTTGTTCTAACACATCTACTTTCGGTCTACGAGGGTACATAGACGACACTCTCCCCTCTCGTTTCTATGCATCACCATGATCTTGCGTGTGCGTAGGAGATTTTTTGAAATTACTACGTTCCCCAACAGTGGCATCCGAGGCTAGGTTTTATGCGTTGATGTTATATGCACGAGTAGAACACAAGTGAGTTGTCGGCGATACAAGTCATACTACTTACCAGCATGTCATACTTTGGTTCGGCGGTATCGTTGGATGAAGCGGCCCGGACCGACATTACGTGTACGCTTACGCGAAACTGGTTCTACCGACGTGCTTTGCACACAGGTGGCTGGCGGGTGTCAGTTTCTCCAACTTTAGTTGATCCGAGTGTGGCTACACCCGGTCCTTGAGAAGGTTAAAACAGCACTAACTTGACGAACTATCCTTGTGGTTTTGATGCGTAGGTAAGAACGGTTCTTGCTCAGCCCGTAGCAGCCACGTAAAACTTGCAACAACAAAGTAGAGGACGTCTAACTTGTTTTTGCACGGCATGTTGTGATGTGATGTGGTCAAGACGTGATGCTATATTTTATTGTATGAGATGATCATGTTTTGTAACCAAGTTATCGGCAACTAGCAGGAGCCATATGGTTGTCGCTTTATTGGATGCAATGCAATCGCCCTGTAATTGCTTTACTTTATCACTAAGCGGTAGCGGTAGTCGTAGAAGCAATAGTTGGCGAGACGACAACGATGCTACGATGGAGATCAAGGTGTCGCGCCGGTGACGATGGTGATCATGGCGGTCCTTCGAATATGGAGATCACAAGCACAAGATGATGATGGTCATATCATATAACTTATATTGATTGCATGTGATGTTTATCTTTTATGCATCTTATCTTGCTTTGATTGACGGTAGCATTATAAGATGATCTCTCACTAAATTTCAAGATAAAAGTGTTCTCCCTGAGTATGCACCGTTCCCAAAGTTCATCGTGCCCAAACACCACGTGATGATCGGGTGTGATAAGCTCTACGTCCATCTACAACGGGTGCAAGCCAGTTTTGCACACGCAGAATAGTCAGGTTAAACTTGATGAGCCTAGCACATGGAGATATGGCCTCGGAACACTGAGACCGAAAGGTCGAGCGAGAATCATATAGTAGATATGATCAACATAGTGATGTTCACCATTGAAAACTACTCCATTTCACATGATGATCGGTTATGGTTTAGTTGATTTGGATCATGCGATCACTTAGATGATTAGAGGGATGTCTATCTAAGTGGGAGTTCTTAAGTAACATGACTAATTGAACATAAATTTATCATGAACTTAGTACCTGATAGTATTTTGCTTGTCTATGTTTGTTGTAGATAGATGGCTCGTGCGGTTGTTCCGTTGAAATTTAATTGCGTTCCTTGAGAAAGCAAAGTTGAAAGATGATGGTAGAAATTACACGGACTGGGTCCGTAACTTGAGGATTATCCTCATTGCTGCATAGAAGAATTACGTCCTAGAAGCACCGCTACGTGCCAAACCTACTGCAGGAGCAACACCAGATGTTATGAACGTAGGCAGAGCAAAGCTAATGACTACTCAATAGTTTAGTGTGCCATGCTTTACAGCTTAGAACTGGGACTTCAACGACGTTTTGAACGTCATGGGGCATATGAGATGTTCCAGGAGTTGAAGTTAATATTTCAAGCAAATGCCCGGATTGAGAGATATAAAGTCTCCAATAAGTTCTACAGCTGCAAGATGGAGGATAATAGTTCTGTCAGTGAGCATATACTCAGAATGTCTGGGTATAATAATCACTTGATTCAACTGGGAGTTAATCTTCCGGATGATATCGTCATTGACAGAATTCTTCAATCACTGCCACCAAGCTACAAGAGCTACATGATGAACTATAATATGCAAGGGATGGATAAGACAATTCCCGAGCTCTTCGCAATGCTAAAGGCTGCGGAGGTAGAAATCAAGAAGGAGCATCAAGTGTTGATGGTCAATAAGACCACCAGTTTCAAGAAGAAGGGCAAAGGGAAAAAGAAAGGGAACTTCAAGAAGAACAGCAAACAAGTTGCTGCTCAAGAGAAGAAACCCAAGTCTGGACCTAAGCCTGAGACTGAGTGCTTCGACTACAAGCAGACTGGCCACTAGAAGCAGAACTGCCCCAAGTATTTGGCGTATAAGAAGGATGGCAAGATGAACAAAGGTATATGTGTAATACATGTTATTGATGTGTACCTTAACAGAGCTCACAGTAGCACCTGGGTTTTTGATACTGGTTCTGTTGCTAATATTTTCAACTCGAAATAGGGACTACGGATTAAGCGGACACTGGCTAAGGACGAGGTGACGATGCACGTGGGAAATGGTTCCAAAGTCGATGTGATCACTGTCCACACGCTACCTCTACATCTACCTTCGGGATTAGTTTTAGACCTAAATAATTGTTATTTGGTGCCAGCGTTGAGCATGAACATTATATCTGGATCTTGTTTCATGCGAGACGGTTATTCATTTAAATCTGAGAATAATGGTTGTTCTATTTATATGAGTAATATATTTTATAGTCATGCACCCTTAAAGAGTGGTCTATTTTTGATGAATCTCGGTAGTAGTGATACACATATTCATAATGTTGAAGCCAAAAGATGCAGAGTTGATAATGATAGTGCAACTTATTTGTGGCACTACTGTTTAGGTCATATTGGTGTAAAGTGCATGAAGAAACTCCATACTGATGGAATTTTGGAATCACCTGATTATGAATCACTTGGTACTTGTGAACCATGCCTCATGGGCAAGACGACTAAAACGCCGTTCTCTGGAGCTATGGAGCGAGCAACTAATTTGTTGGAAATCATACATATTGATGTATGTGGTCCAATGAATGTTGAGTCTCGCGGCGGATATCACTATTTTCTCACCTTCACAGATGATTTGAGCAGATATGGGTATATCTACTTGATGAAACATAAGTCTGAAACATTTGAAAAGTTCAAAGAATTTCAGAGTGAAGTTGAAAATCATTGTAACAAGAAAATAAAGTTTCTACGATCTGATCGTGGAGGACAGTATTTGAGTTACGAGTTTGGTTTACATTTGAAGCAATGTGGAATAGTTTCACAACTCATGCCACCCGGAACACCATAGCATAATGGTGTGTCCGAACGTCGTAATCGTACATTACTAGATATGGTGCGATCTATGATGTCTCTTACTGATTTACCGCTATCATTTTGGGGTTATGCTTTAGAGACGACCGCATTCACGTTACATAGGGCACCATCAAAATCCATTGACACGACGCCTTATGAACTATGGTTTGGCAAGAAACCAAAGTTGTCGTTTCTTAAAGTTTGGGGCTGCGATGCTTATGTGAAAAAGCTTCAACCTGATAAGCTCGAACCCAAATCGGAGAAATGTGTCTTCATAGGATACCCAAAGGAAACTGTTGGGTACACCTTCTATCACAGATCCGAAGGCAAGACATTTTATGATTATGAAATTTGGCAAATGGATGTCAAAACTGCATTCCTGAATGGATTTCTGGAAGAAGAGTTGTATATGATGCAACCAGAATGTTTTGTCGATCCAAAGGATGCTAACAAAGTGTGCAAGCTCCGGCGATCCATTTATGGACTGGTGCAAGCCTCCCGGAGTTGGAATAAACGCTTTGATAGTGTGATCAAAGCATATGGTTTTATACAGAGTTTTGGAGAAGCCTGTATTTACAATAAAGTGAGTGGGAGCTCTATAGCATTTCTAATATTATATGTGGACGACATATTATTGATTGGAAATTATATAGAATTTCTGGATAGCATAAAAGGATACTTGAATAAAAGTTTTTCAATGAAAGACCTCGGTGAAGCTTCTTACATATTGGGCATCAAGATCTATAGAGATAGATCAAGACGCTTAATTGGACTTTCACAAAGTACATACCTTGATAAAGTTTTGAAAAATTTCAAAATGGCTCAAGCAAAGAAAGGGTTCTTGCATGTAATACAACGTGTGAAATTGATTCAGACTCAATGCCCGACCACTGCAGAAGATAGAGAGAAAATGAAAGAATTTCCGTATGCATCAGCCATAGGCTCTGTCATGTATGCAATGCTGTGTACCAGACCTGATGTGTGCCTTGCTATTAGTTTAGCAGGGAGGTATCAAAGTAATCCAGGAGTGGATCACTGGAAGGTGGTCAAGAACATCCTGAAATACCTGAAAAGGACTAAGGATATGTTTCTCGTTTATGGAGGCGACAAAGAGCTAGTCGTAAATGGTTACGTCGATGCAAGCTTTGACACTGATCCGGACGATTCTAAATCACAAACCGGATACGTGTTTATATTGAACGGTGGAGCTGTCAGTTGGTGCAGTTCTAAACAAAGCGTCGTAGCGGGATCTACATGTGAAGCGGAGTACATAACTGCTTCGGAAGCAGCAAATGAAGGAGTCTGGATGAAGGAGTTCATATCCGATCTAGGTGTCATACCTAGTGCATCGGGTCCAATGAAAATCTTTTGTGACAATACTGGTGCAATTGCCTTGGCAAAGGAATCCAGATTTCACAAGAGAACCAAGCACATCAAGAAACGATTCAACTCCATCCGGGACCAAGTCCAGGTGGGAGACATAGAGATTCGCAAGATACATATGGATTTGAATGTTGCAGACCCGTTTACTAAGCCTCTTCCACGAGCAAAACATGATCAGCACCAAGGCTCCATGGGTGTTAGAATGATTATTGTGTAATCTAGATTATTGACTCTAGTGCAAGTGGGAGATTGAAGGAAATATGCCCTAGAGGCAATAATAAAGTTATTATTTATTTCCTGATAACATGATGAATGTTTATTATTCATGCTAAAATTTTATTACCCAGAAACATAATACATGTGTGAATACATAGACAAACATAGTGTCACTAGTATGCCTCTAGCCATGAACAAAGAGTTGTCATTTGATTAACTGGATCACATCATTAGGAGAATGATGTGATTGACTTGACCCATTCAGTTAACTTAGCACTCGATCGTTTAGTACATTGCTATTGCTTTCTTCATGACTTATACATGTTCCTATGACTATGAGATTATGTAACTCCTGCTTACCGGAGGAACACTTTGTGTGCTACAAAACATCACAACGTAACTGGGTGATTATAAAGGTGCTCTACAGGTGTCTCCGAAAGTACTTGTTGACTTGACGTATTTCGAGATTAGGATTTGTCACTCCGATTGTCGGAGAGGTATCTCTGGGCCCTCTCGGTAATGCACATCACTATAAGCCTTGCAAGCAATGTAGCTAATGAGTTAGTTACGGGATGGTGCATTACATAACGAGTAAAGAGACTTGCTAGTAACGAGATTGAACTAGGTATTGAGATACCGACGATCGAATCTCGGGCAAGTAACATACCGATGACAAAGGGAACAACGTATGTTGTTATGCGGTTTAACCGATAAAGATCTTCATACAATATGTAGGAGCCAATATGAGCATCCAGGTTCCGATATTGGTTATTGACCGAAAACGTGTCTTGGTCATGTCTACATAGTTCTCGAACCCGTAGGGTCCGCACGCTTAAGGTTTCGATGACAGTTATATTATGAGTTTATGAGTTTTGATATACCGAAGGTTGTTCAGAGTCCCTGATGTGATCATGGACATGATGAGGAGTCTCGAAATGGTCGATACATGAAGATTGATATATTGGAAGCCTATATTTGGATATCGGAAGTGTTCCGGGTGAAATCGGGATTTTACCGGAGTATTGAGGGGTTACGGGAACTCCCCGGGGGCTTAATGGGCGATAGTGGGCCTTAGTGGAGCAGAGGAGAGGCGGTAGGGCAGGGCCGCGCGCCCCTCCCTCCTCCCCCTTGTCCGAATAGGACAAGGAGAGGGGGCGGCGCCCCCCCTTTCCTTCCTCTCTCTCCCTCCTCTTTCCCCGCTTCTCTAAGTCCAACAAGGAAGGAGGGAGTCCTACTCCCGGTGGGAGTAGGACTCCCTTTGGCGCGCCTCCTCCCTGGCCGGCCGCCCCCTCCCCCCTTGCTCCTTTATATATGGGGGCAAGGGGCACCTCTAGACACAACAATTGATCTCTTGATATCTTAGCCGTGTGAGGTGCCCCCCTCCACCATAGTCCTCCTCGATAATATTGTAGCGGTGCTTAGGCGAAGCCCTGCGATGGTAGAACATCAAGATCGTCACCATGCCATCGTGCTGACGAAACTCTCCCTCAACACTCGGCTAGATTGGAGTTCGAGGGACGTCATCGAGCTGAACGTGTGCTAGAACTCGCAGGTGCCGTAGTTTCGGTGCTTGATCGGTCGGGCCATGAAGACGTACGACTACATCAACCGCGTTGTTCTAAAGCTTCCGCTTTCAGTCTACGAGGGTACGTAGACGACACTCTCCCCTCTCATTGCTATGCATCACCATGATCTTGCGTGTGCATAGGAAATTTTTTGAAATTACTATGTTCCCCAACAGAGGGAGGGGAAGGTGGTGTCGAGGTTTGGGTCGGCGGTGGCGTCGAGGTCGGGGCGACGTCGAGGTTGGGGGAGGGGCGGCGTCGAATCCGGGGTCAGGTGCGGTGTCGAGGGCGTGCGGAGAGCGACGGGAGAGCGCGTGGCGGCCGACTGGCGACAGCGGCGGCGACAGCGGAGGAGTTGGGATTTTGGGGGAAGTGGTCGTGGGGAAGAACGAACCGCGCGGTTAAGTCAGAAGTAGCAGTAGCGCGTTCCAGGAAGCGCTACTCCTAAGTTAGCTACAACGCATTCCTTGATACACGCTACTGCTACTTTCTCTTTTTTCCCTTTTTCATTTATTTTTCTTTACATTTTATTTTTTCCTTTCACCTTTTTCTATTTCTTTCATTTTCATTTACTTTTCTATTTGCTTTCCATTTAATTTTATTTCCTTTAGCAGTAGATCCTTTCAGTGTAATCGCGCTGCTACAAAGCAAGTAGCGATAGCGCGGTCCGACGTAGATCGCTACTACTATGTGTAGCCTATCAGCTAAGCCGTGTGAATTTTAGTAGTAGCGCTTTTATATTCAGGCGCGCTACTGCTACATATGTATTTGTAGCGCTGTTTACACCAGCACGCTACTACTACTTAGCACCAGCGTGCTTTTTAAACATGTGCTACTGCTAAAGTTCTGTGTACAAGGTTTTCCCTAGTAGTGCATGGGCATGCCAAACTTTAGGTTCTCCTAGGAAGATAGGTTGAGCCAGAGTGCCAGACAGACCCTATTCTTTGAGGGCATCCTCGACACCCCTAGTGCTGCTCCACTCCAACAAAGCGAATCATGTGGCCAACGAGGCCCGAAAGCTTTGCCGGGGTGCCCGTCTCAAGGTGCTCACCAAGGTGGCATAGTGGAACCCCAGCGTCAACTTCGCCAACGTGCTTGAGAGCTTGCCAGAGGATGCGGACCTCAAGGTGCTCGAAGAGCGCGTCGAGCCCATCATCAGCTGCGTTGACGAAGTGAAGAGGTTGGAAGGCCAGCGTCAGGACTAGCCACTCCATTTCTCATTGCTGCTGCGAATCCGTACCCAAGACGATTTCATCTTAAGTTAGAACCGCGGCAACATCTGATGTAATATAACTTGATGTGCTTTCAACTGAACGCATGTTATCTTCCTGTTTGATCTCTCCTTATATGTACTACACCCTATGCTTAGTTGTAAAGGCTTGCCGGCACGCGCACCCTTGCCGCGAGCGCTTTGAGGAACAGATCCTTAGCAGCCTGCTGGGGGTGCCGCTGCCGGCAAGACACCTTGCCATTCATAGTGCAGCCACCTGAACTGTTGAGCGGACTTGAAGCAGAACAAGGGTGCTACCAATGGTGGCAGGGTTCCTTCGCGTGTAGGTTTTCTGTATAAGAGCTGAAACCATTCGAGGATAATAACTTTACAATAAGAAAACCACTCAAGGTTTGGCATGACTTAGCTTTCTGTTGCTGCGCGGATCATCGTCGTGGCTGTAGATGACACCGCTCGCCTAGCTGCGGATACCAGAATGATGTGGATGGTCTTGATCTCCTCTGCCACCAGTGTCTGCCATGTCGCTTGTTCGTGCTGGCATGGGCAGACCGGCCCCAGACGAACCGATCGTCGTGATCGTCTTCTTCTTCGGAGCCATGGCGATGAAGAAAATGATGCACTAACTACTAGACCAGATTCGCACAAACTTGTGCCCCTACCTGGTGCACCAAAGATGTCGAGAAAACAACACCCATGGGATCACGAGGATCCCTTCTACAGTTGGCAGGGAGAGGGTTGCACAAAGAGCAGGTCTGGTGATCAGCACGAGGGATTTTTACCCAGGTTCGAGTCGCTGGGGAGCGTAAAACCCTAGTTCTGCTTTTGGTGTATATTTAGTGTTCTTGAATTCTTAGACTAGCTGTTATGCTTGCCTACTCCAAAAAGTCTGAATCCTTCTCTAGTACGCCTCGGGCCTCTTTTATATGTCAAAGGGGTCACCACAGTGGCACAAATGAGGTGTAAAGTAGCAACAGTGTACAAGCTTATCGCTAACGTTGTTGGACAAACACATTAAATGTGTTGCTTGCGTCCCTCCAACTTTATCGAGGGCGGTAACAAAACTTGTCCCGTCTGCTGCTGCCTCATCCTTCCTTGACACGCGTCGAGGCTGACGAGGCATGCAGCGCCAGGCTGGCTGGCTGGCCGCTGTGCTGGCGCAGTGGTAGGGCCTTCACGAAGATTTGCATGCCACCACGCAGGTGCTTGCTCAGTTGGCAGGCTGGTCGCCGTGCTGGAACGGTTGTGAGGTGGCGAAACCTTGTCGGGACGGGCCAGGCTGTGTCCCCGCAATTGTCCCCGGCAAGACCAGTTGTCCCTGGCAAGGGCCTTGCAGGGCTCTTCGTTCTCTGGTCTCCACGTGGGCCTGCATGCCACCAGTCTTCACAAAGATATGCATGGTGCTATGCATGCACCCTAGAGTATTGGCTTTGACGTTGTCGATGGTGCCATAGCTCTCAGCCGTCAGGGTGGTGGCTTTGTTGGTGCCCCGCAAGTTGCCCTGCCAAGGGTCTTGCAAGGGATACATAGGCCACCCCGGCAAGGTTATTGCCGGGAGCGGTCTAGCTCCTCTTCTTCTCCTTATTCACTGGCTTTAAATGCTTGTCTTGGTAGTCTTGTATTTTGTCTTCTACTGCCATGCCAAGCCTCACCGCAGGTGTGGCTACGACTGCCTGTGCACAAGTAAGGGGTACAGAAAAGCCCATACTTCCATACACCGACACTTATAGTAGTGGTTTGCTTTCTTATACTATCGGATCTCACTAAGGTTTTGTTTGAGTTTTGTGTGATTGAAGTTTTCATGTTTTGGGTGATCTTATGATGGATGAACGAATAAGGATTAGCAAAAGTCTAAGCTTGGGGATGCCCGATGCACCCCAAGATAATATTCAAAGAAGTAGCAAGCAACTAAGCTTGGGGATGCCCTCGAGTGGCATTGATGTCTACTACACAACGTTCTTCTTTTAGACGTGTTGGGCCTCCAAGTGCAGAGGTTTGTTGGACAGTAGCAAATTTCCCTCAAGTGGATGACCTAAGGTTTATCAATCTGTGGGAGGCGTAGGATGAAGATGGTCTCTATTGAACAACCCTGCAACCAAATAACAAAGAGTATCTTGTGTCCCCAACACACCCAATACAATGGTAAATTGTATAGGTGCACTAGTTTGGCGAAGAGATGGTGATACAAGTGCAATATGGATGGTAGATATAGGTTTTTGTAATCTGAAATTATAAAAAAAGCAAGGTAACTAATGATAAAAGTGAGCGTAAACGGTATTGCAATGGTAGGAAACAAGGCCTAAGGTTCATACTTTCACTAGTGCAAGTTCTCTCAACAATAATAACATAACTGGATCATATAACTATCCCTCAACATGCAACAAAGAGTCACTCCAAAGCCACTAATAGAGGGGAACAAACGAAGAGATTATGGTAGGGTATGAAACCACCTCAAAGTTATCATTTCTGCTCAATCTATTCAAGAGTCTGTAGTACAATAACACGAAGCTATTCTTTCCGTCCATTCTATCATAGAGTTCATACTAGAATAACACCTTAAGACACAAATCAACCAAAACCCTAATGTCACCTAGATACTCCATTGTCACCTCAAGTATTCGTGGGCATGATTATACGATATGCATCACACAATCTCAGATTCATCTATTCAACCAACAGAAAGTACTTCAAAGAGTGCCCCAAAGTTTCTACCAGAGAGTCAAGACGAAAACGTGTGCCAACCCCTATGCATAGGTTCATGGGTGGAACCCACAAGTTGATCAACAAAACATACATCAAGTGGATCACGTGAATATCCCATTGTCACCACAAATAAGCACGGCAAGACATACATCAAGTGTTCTCAAATCCTTAAAGACTCAATCCAATAAGATAACTTCAAAGGGAAAACTCAATCCATTACAAGAGAGTAGAGGGGGGGAAACATCATAAGATCCAACTATAATAGCAAAGCTCGCGATACATCAAGATCGTGCCATAGAGAGAACACGAGAGAGAGAGAGAGAGAGAGAGAGAGAGAGAGAGAGATCAAACACATACACTACAAAAAAAGGCACATCCGTGACATTTTGGGCCGAAGGAAAAAAATTTCTGTCATACATATGACACTTCTATGACGATAATTGTGACAAAACCCGGTATCATCATAGTTGTGGTGGGCTCCTACTTCTATGATAAAAAATCATGACAGAAAATGGGCTTTTCTTCCTGGGCGGGCCGGAGACGCAGCTGGATGACATTCTTTGGGCCGTCCATGATGGAAAAAACCGTGGTAGAAGCGAGGGCGAGGAAAATTTTGGGGAGTTCCCGGTTACGGTGGGCGGTCGAGGACCGAGCGATGCGTGTTTCTCTCGTACACGTACGCGCGTGGGTGTGAGGCGTTGGCTCTAACTGAACCCGAGCGAGGCGTTGGGCTCTAACTGAACCCGAGCGATTGCACTGTAGGCTACGCGTTACTGAACCCGACCGATCGATCGATGGCTGTTAACGGAACCCGATCGAGCGATTCCTTCGCTACTGCTGCTAACTGAAGCCGATCGACTGGATGAATAGTGAGCATTGCGGGTGGGTTTGGATGAACAGTGAGCGGTGGCGTTGCCTCTGGATGAACAGGACCCCGTGGTGTGGAGGGCTGGATGAACAGTAGACAATGGAGGGGTGGATGAATAGTAGCTCGTGGAGGGGTGGTTGAACAGGAGCCCGTGGAGAGGGGTGGTTGAACAGTAGCCGGTGGAGTAGCGCGCGGTGGAGGCTGGATGAACAGGAGCCCGTGGATGAACAGTCGCAGGTGGAGGCTGGAGGAGGTCGACGGTGGATGAACAGTAGCACGTGGAGGCTGGAGGAGGTCGATGGTGGAGATGAACAATATCCCATGGAGTCCCGTTTTGCGGTAAGCCACACCCCTCCCGATGAACAGGACCCCGTTTCGACCGTAGCGCTCCAACACAAGTCCATTTCGTCCGTTCT
>NC_041393.1:648569624-648584668 GCF_002162155.2 Triticum dicoccoides
GCGGTATGCCACACCCCTCCCGATCAACAGAACCCCCGTTTCGATCGTAGGAGGTCCGTTTCCTCCGTTTTGTGGTACGCCAGACCCCTCCCAATCAACGGGACCCCGTTCCGAACGTAGGAGGTCCGTTCCCTCCATTCTGCGGTATGCCAGGCCTTGTTTCCATCGCCTGTTCCGTCCAAGCCCTCCCGATGAACATGGCCACGCATTCCGTTCCGACCCAGTCGGTTGGCTCCCACGCATTCTGTTGCCTCCCGATGAACACGACGCATTCCATTGCCTCCCCATGAACACAACGCATTCTGTTGCCTCCCCATGAACACGACGCATTCCGTTGCCTCCCCATGAACACGAAGACGATGTTGTTTCTCTATTCCGACCCAGCCATGTACATGAGCCCTGGCCGTACGTATGCGCGAGTAGGCGTTCGAGACACTGCCCGTATGTACATACGTGGTTGTATTTTCTTTCTTGCACCCTGGACGATGTACGTACGTGTACATGCTACGTGTGCGCCTCTACTACGACACGTGCGTGCCTCTACATCGACCAGTATATATGTACGCACATGTTCGCGACCAGAATGACAACGCTACGTATGCTTCGACCAGGTGGGTCCCGACTGTCAGGCACTTCCTTGTGTGCGAAGATGTAGCTGGTGGGTCCCAGCAGTCAGGGGGGCGAATCGTTTTGTGTTTTTTTTGCCTGGACGCACTTCCTTGCGTGCGAACGTGTAGCTGCTGGTCCCTGCAGTCAGGGGGGTGAATCGTTTTTTTTCCCGGACGCACTTCCTTGTGTTCGAAGGTGTAGCTGGTGGGTCCCAACAGTCGGGGGCGAATCCTTTTTTTTGGATGCACTTCCTTGCGTGCAAAGATGTAGTTGGTGGGTCCCAGCAGTCAGGAGGGCGAATCGTTTTTTTTGACGCACTTCCTTGCGTGCGAAGATGTTGCTCGTGGGTCCCAGCAGTCAGGGGGCGATTCATTTTTTCGTGAAATACGGTGGCCCGTCCGGTGGGTCCCCGCTGTCAGGTGGAGGAATAATTATTTTGCGTGTAATAAGGAGGCACTTCCTTTCGGCTACCGTGGAACCAGCTGTCAGCCTCTCCACGTACAGTCAACGTCCGATGGAAGTTGTTCCTTGACCACGTTGACCACGCCGCGCCGAGAGCACCACGGCAGTGGACGACGGCGAGGCCTAGAAATGGGACGACGCGGAGCCGGGGAAGACACGGTAGTGGATGCACATGCGGAGAGGAGTACGAGGGTTCACTGGTTCCGTGGTTCGGCTGCACTGCCGTCGCCGCAGAATAATAGGGGGTGTGGGTGAGTGGAGGGATGGCCTGGCTAGCGGTGGGAGTAGTAGGGGCGATAAGGCCTCCGCGGCAGCACAGCCGGCCATGGGAGGCAGGAGCAGGCGGCACGACCGACGCTCCTTTGGGCGGCTGGAGCCAGAAGACCAGAGGTTGTAGAAGCACGACGGTCGTTGGATGGACATCGTACGGTCACTACAGCTAGAATCGTTTATATTTACTAAGTTGACAAAGCCCTTGGTACGTCAACTTAGTAGGCCCACAGGTCAGCTTCCGAAACGGTGCACCCCAGATGTCAGGGGGAGGAATCATTTTTTGCGCGGGTGAAGCTAGAATATCCGAGATTGAAGAAGAAGCACGGCATCCATTGGATGGACATCCAACGGCCACTGCTGCTATAACCGTGTGTTGACTATAAGTTGACAAAGCCTTGCATACGCGTCAACTCTGTTTTTTTTGGGACGCATCAACTTAGTAAGGCCAGAAGTGTGTGGCAGAGAACTTATAGCCCATTTGAGATTTGTAAGAATGTGTAGCTCATTTTTGAATTCTAATGGAATTTACTACAGCCCATTTACAGTTTGTTAAAAGTACAGCCCATTTCAACCAACCGTTCAAAACAGAATTCAATAAAATTTCCCACATTTTGATGGGATCTGAAATATTTTTATCTTAAAATTTCTAGTCAGATTAAATACAATTTCAATATAAATTTATATTACGTAAAAATCCAACGAAACATTGCGCTCGCAACAATTAATGAAATTAAAATTTTCAATATCCAAAAATAATATTTTATAAATTAAGCACGTGTTTGGTGCATTTTTTATAGTTACTGCCTAGTTTTTATAATTACATCCCATTTATTATTTCTTAAAGCCCATTTTCTTGTTAAGCCTAATGCATCCCTCTTAGGAAAGATTTGCAGCCCAATGGGGCGGAGAATAACAACTTGACCTTGCATGGGTATTCCTAAAAAAAGTATAGCTGGGCTAGCCATTTTCAGCTTGAAAAAAATTAATAGCTGGGCTGGATATCTGGCCTGGGCTAGACGGGCCACAGCCCGCCCAGTTAATACCTGTAGAGATGTTTTCGTTGTTGTTCAGAGGAGAAAAATTAATATCTGGGCTAAACATCGAAAAACCCTGAAGTGCTCAAACCTCAAAAACACAAATACTGCTCGAGCTGCTTGGTCCCAGCTGTCGGCCGCTTCTTGTGCAATTCTCTCGTTTATTGACTACTCCCTCCTTTCCGGTTTATAGTGATCAATTCAAAAATCTCACCAATCAAGGTAGATGGCGAGTGGTGGAATACTTTTTGTAGTTTTGCAAAAGCACCTAATTAATGCTCTTGTTATCCTCAAAAAATTATGTTTATCAATGCATTAATTGCAATGCATGCATGCATAAAGTACATGCATTGGTCAATTTTCTCTTAATACTTGCATGCAATGATTTAATGCACCTTGGAATCTGAACATGTAATGGAAAACAACCAAATTGAGCCTTATAAAATGGAAAAACTAAAATTTTGAGATAAGCCCTATAAACCAGAAAGGAGGGTGTACATAGGTTAACAATGGTGTGGGACCGTGATGTCAGGAAACCAGGAGGAAGAAAAATAAATTATACTTATATATATATATATATAATAAGCAGGCACTTGCGTACGTGAGGCTATGGACCTGGTGGGTCCCTAGTGTCATCATCTCCAAGTATATTCATCTCCTCGCCCGCGCGCGCTTTCCGCCCGAAACAGTCAGCGCCGCCCGCCCCACTTCCCGGTGCAGGCAATTGCTCCGCCTTCAAACGACACAAGTGTCGTCCGTCCATCCATCTGCCGCCCACATTAATGATACACGGTTGCCGAGGCGGCTACTCTGGCGCCACACGTCCGTCCCTTCACCCGCCCACCATTGCTATATAAACTGTTGCGCCGGCCATAGCCGTAGTCATCCGCATCTGTTCCCTTTCTCCTTTCCACACCACTACTGCCCACCATGGCTTCCTCGCGCTCCAGTGCTCTTTGGGCGGGCGGACGATGGACCACAAGGAGATGGCAGCCATTGCTGCCAACCGGCTGGACGACAGGCAGCCAGAGGACGATGACGTCCCAATGGAGAACATGGTAGTCGACGATCCGGTGCCAACCCCCTCCTCTGCGCCATCCTCGCTGGTGCATTGCACCATGACCATTGGCGAGGCCCGTCCCCAATATATGGACACGGTGAGGCAGATGCGTGAGGAGCAGTTCCGGGAGGCGCAGGCTGACGCCGCCTACAACCACCATCTCCTCCAGGAGCACCTGCAGGCGGAGGAGCAGATCGCCGCGGAGCGGGTGGAGCAGGAGGCGCTGCTCGACTCGTACCGCTCCGCCCGCAAGGGACGCCTCGAGCGCTGGCGGTACCGCATGTGGGTGGCGGAGGCTGCGGCCGCCTACAAAGAGGCTAGCAAAGAGGGCGATGAAGCGGGGGAGGCGCTGTTTGGCGAGACCGAGGACGAGGCAGAGGACAATGCCGGCTCCGGCAAGTCCCCACTCCGCTGGCGTCGACAAGGCCCTGCTCCGCCGAGGCCCCGCGGCACCAACAACGAGGCAGAGGACACCATCGGCCCCGCTGAGGCCCCGCCCCGCCAATAACGAGGCAGGGGACATCGCTGGCTCAGCCGAGGCCCCACCCTACCGGCAACGTGGGGGAGGATTTCCACCGCTCCGCTGAGGCGCCGCCCGCCAGCAACGAGACAGAGGACATCGCCGGCTCCGCCGAGGCCCAGTCCCGCTGCCAACGAGGTCGCGCCACACAGAAAATGAGGAAGAGTAGAACACGGTAGGTTGCCGCCGCTCGGGTCCAAGTAAGGCCAATGCTGCTACCCTCCGGTTGAAGCCAATCTAGGCGGGCTGACCATTGACGGCCGGTTAGCTTCTTGGCGGCGACATGGAGTCAGAGAGCTGCACTGGAGAAGAATGCTACTTCTACATAATGCTGGTGCAGTTGGCTGACTGCATGTGGGCCCAACAGGCCACATGTCAGTTACGCAAGTGCAACTGTAGTTAAGTCACTGAAGCTTCTGTTCGGCTCAGCGGGACACAGGTGGGTAGCTTCGGTTAATTAATTATACCTCCAGCGCACCCCTTTTTAGTTGAAGAATGTATGAAATGTAATGAAATCTGACATGTTTATATGAAATCCGACCATGTATGAATGAATTTCTTTTGATTAGTTCAAATTCCTGTATCCCTGGCATTGGATGAACATGCAAAACAATACGTACTAGCATTATTCCCAGGGTGATCACCTCGTTTGCAGCAGTTTCACATGTACTACCTCCGGTCCTTTCTAGTCTGCATACAAGTTTTGCCTGCAGTCAAAGTATCTCTACTTTGACCAATCTTATACAAAAAAGTATGCACTTTCACAATGTGTGAAGTAAACAAGAACAGAAGGAGTACAAAGAGTTTGAGCAGCATTTTAGCGTTTCTGTACATTGCAATCAACACACAGGCCTGGCAATTCATAGAGAACATTCAAAACAATCGATGATTATGCATCTCAGCTACTCACATGTCAGAGGCAATATTTACTTCACAACTAAAGAATAAAGAAAAAATTGATCGACGCTGCTGATAGCAAAGGGCGTCCCATTCGAAAATATCAAATGCGTGTCTTGCTAAAATCAATGAGCAAAATGTGACAAGGTTGTCCCATTCCAAAATATCAAATGCCTACGATTGTGGAATGGACAGGGTTTGCCATCAGTTCGGACATTGACATGGCACCTCGTGCTAATAAACCAGCTGTTCTTTTTGTGCAGTTCCACCAAAATCAACCAAATCCGCGCGTAGCTTGTACAATTTCGCCCTTATATGTTGCAACACCTTGAACTTATCGGCACCTCCTTTCTTGTGGTGGAAATGAATGATTCGATGTATTCATGAACATTTTGTGCAGTTCCCATTGAAATCAAGCTGAGGACCCCTGTTTGCACAAATACAAAAAAGTGATTAGTATAAAGCAAATTGTACTATGAATTGACAGTTTCAATAGGCACGTACATGGTCCATGTAGAGCACACTTTTAGAAAAATGGAACTCACCAGAAAGAATCCTAGAACAACATTGTACTCGCGCATCACAGCAAAAAAAATGAGATTTCTCAGTCCTTCTGAGCTGAAGTTAGTTTGGTATTGTGGGGAGTAATGTAACCATCCTTCAACTGCTCCTTCTGATTAGAAGATAGACAAGGCTTCTTAGTCCTGGCATAGTCGGAACTAGTCACTTCACGTACTCCATATTCTTCTTCAGAGGAAGATGATCCTGTTGTGCAAAGACAATAGGACTACTTAATGCTAGCATCCCTGTTTTCTCGAAAAAAAGGAAAGGAAATATTTAAAACAGCACAGATGAAGCACTTCTCAAGGACAATACCACTTTTTCATGACAGTATCTATACAGTAGCACAACACCAATAGAGATGACAAATCTCAATCATATGGATGAAATCAGTGGGTGAGTACCAACCTTTGTCAGGAGGCTTATTGTGTAGAGCATACAGATCAAGCACTTCTCTGGAACCATCTGTTGATATCTATGGTGGTGGCCATGCTTACTATAAACTCCTCGATTAGTTTAATGTTTCCAACATCTTCTTGTGCAGTTCCACTAAAATATATGGTATCTTCAAAGAAGATCCCTGTTTGCACAAGTAGAGATAATTATGTATTACATTAAGAGTGGCACCAAATCAGTGGAAAAACAATTGCTTGTTCCAGCCATAGCAATAAATTAAGATGCAAAACTATATCATTACTTGTGTCATCACAGTTCCAGTGCTTCATTACAGCACCGGGAGTTGATTTATGTTTTTCTTCCGCTTGTTCTTCCCCATCATCACTTGGTTCAATAACAGACAAGCTTCGCCTTCAACGTAAGATTTGGCATGTCAATTAGGGAGCACAAGTATAGTACTAAACTTAATTTTCTGATGAAAGTGGCAAAATACAGGCCAACAGTTGTGAAATATCCTTATCTTACCTCAATGGGATATTACGGTGCACATACAGATTGGAAGTCTTGTCTCCATTTGTGCAGTTCACTAAAATCAAGCAACATTATCGTACAAGTAGCACAACATATGAAAGCACACTGCAGAATCATGTGAAAGAAGGCTAGTACTGACCTCTCATGATGCGGAATTCAAACAACTCACAAGAAGAAGATCTGAACCAAATTAGCCTTAACGGATAGGAAGTAAGATCTCCTCTTGTGCAGTTCCACTAAGATCAAACAATTAGGCAACATTGTCGGTGTGAAATTTTGGTTGAACTGCACAAAACACTCTTAAAACTAAAGTGTTTTGTGCAGTGCAACAAAAGGTCACAATGGCAACAAGGTGAAGTAGATAACCCTGTTTACATAGAGGTGCAAAGGAAACAATTAGTGGTCAATAACGGTGGATGACACAGAAGCCAACAAAAAGAAGCATCTACCTTATCTAAATGGGAAAGAAAGCAAGACAGTAGCATTTCTCAAATGGTGGCATTGATTAATATTAACATAGAGATTATATTAACAATAAAATTCGTTAAACATGTAATTTGCTTTTAACTATGGCATTGCATCAATTTTCCAGCGGCATTATTAGAGGGTGTTTGTTTACAGGGACATTTTGGTGTAGGGACTAAAAGAACTCCGTGTCAGTCCCATCTAAACCAAACAGGAGGGACTTTTAGGGACTAAAAGTGGGCATTTGGGAATAAAGAAAGAAGACCCCGAGGGAGTCTTTTTGGGACCTTTTCCAACAGTTGCCCCTGCCACGCATCGCACCTTGTCTCTATTAGTTCATTACTAGGGGTAACATGGTCTTTTAGCATGTCATTTAATAACCTCTAGTCCATGTTTAGTCCCTGGAACCAAGCAGGTAGGGACTAGGGAGTTTTTAACCAAACAGGGCCTTAGATTAACAACAGCTAATGAGTTGCACGGGACAGTGGACGCACCAGCACCATGTGCATCTACTGATGTACTGTGGTCATACACAGTCTGTTGCAACAAAGAACAAACAACAAAGTAGCATATTTGTGTTGGTCCCAGTTTTGTTATCTTTAGACACCTTTCCCTATGTGAGCGCAGCAAATCTAGTCCTGCTCAAACTCTACAGCCTTGTCCCTTCCTTTCCTTTTTGAACTAGTACTTTCGCCCCTTACTTTCCTCTTTGAACCACGTCCTAGATTTATGCGATACAACTTTCCCCCTTCATTTCCTCTTTGAACCACGTCCTAGATTCATGCTCTATACAACTTTTCCCACTACTTTCCCCCACTCCTTTCCTCTTTGAACTACGTCCTAGATTCATGGTATACATGCAGCTAGAGCAATGCATGTGGAGTAAGTAAATTATACCTTAAGGTTCTTGGGGCGTGGTTCGGTGGACGACGGGATGGCGGCGAAGAAGAACGGGTCGGAGGCCCTCCCGCGCCGCCGCCGGGTGGAAAGTGAACAGCTGCGCCAGTAGTGGATTCCCTCCCTCGCCGATGGTGACAATGTTAAGCCTCCTTCCCTTCCCGGCGGACGGATCCTGTCGGCTCTTTGAGCAGCAGTGAGGGGAGAGAGAGGCCAACAAAGTCTTGTTTAGATCTGGAGAGGGCGAGAGAGTGTGAAGAGAGCAACTACAAGCGTTGAGGCTCCAGCGTGTATATATATACTAGAGAGAGTGTGTGAAGCGTGCAAACCCTAGAAAACAAGTGCCGAGGCTGCAGCTTATACGTGATGAGGTGATTATACGGTCACTAGGAGATCGTATAGCTCTGTATCCATCCATTTTGACCAGTCAAAGAATCCTCCTGGCACAAATTATGCTCAAATTTAGTTATCGAACCCGAGACCTCAAGTTTGATGAGCGAACAGGCTAACCAGCTACACAACCCTCCCATTATGTTTAGCGAGAGGAAAATAACCTTTTGTACATTCCTGCATTCGTGTGACAAGCATGCCGTGTTTTTTTTGTGTGTGTGGGAGTCATTGGGATTTCAATCATAATCGTGTCATGTGGCTTTGGTGGTAAGACTATCCATAGTGGTGCAGAAATAATGCAGCCTTAGTCATCTTACCTCTCTCCACGTAGTACATTGGGTCCCACCAGTTAGAGGGTGAAACAAACAAATTAATAAGAAAAATTAAAAGCGCCAGTAGTGTATCTTACCTCACACATCTCGCTACTGCTCGGGAACACTGTCCAATTGATCCCTCTGTTTGCTCATGTACTATTTTAAGTGAATCCTTATTATAACATGCACACAAATTTTGGGCACTTGTATTCGACTTAAGTCAGTGTGCCACCGTGTCTCGTATACTTACTACTCCCTCCGTCTATGTGTAATAAGTCACGTTAGAAGGTGCAACGGGACCAAGGTGCGTGCGTGTGCGTGTGTGTGTTTAACAGCATGTGTGTGTTAGAGAGAGCGATAGATTGACCTACTCCTACACAGAGATGGTGTGTAGTGTACGATTTTGGTCGCGAGAGTCGGTGCATCCTCTCATTTCCGGGCGTGTCTGGTAGGGACATGCGGACAGCTGCCACGCCCGCTCCTGCCCAGCCTGGCCCACCCAAAGCCCCTCCATCGCCCGCGCACGCTTCCCGCCCGAAACGGTCAGCGCCACTCCAAAGAATAGGTGCCGCATTCATGCCCGGGCAGAGCGGACGCAACCTCTCAAAAGTGCAAGAGTGATGGTTGCTTCATCCGTCCAACTTACTGCTGGGTCTATGTGATTTGATGGCTCATTGGTCTTTATTACTGAGGTGGTAGGACTACTGGATGTCCCACGCTTTCGGCAAAAGGAGGTACTACTACTACTAGATTATAATTTTCTCCATTCTTACAGCGGAGGAGTGCAAGAGCGGTGAAAACACGCAGGCATAGCCGTGCGACACCTAACACTATCACCGTGCAGGCATGGCCCACCTCACACGCAGGCATGGCCCACCTCACACTATCACCGTGCGACACCTAACTCTTTACATAGTGCTCCCTCCGTTCCTAAATATTACTAGATGAGTCCCCACGTGTTGTCGCGGAACAGCTGTATATCTCTCTGCGCAAAATTATCGATTTCATAGAACTAAAGAAAACTCTATAACCGCATGACAAATGTGGTAGCCAAACTAAATAAACTCTCAACATCATTTAGATCATCCCACGTAAGGAAAAAAGATCAGCTAACTCCTACTGCATAATGGGATTATATTTTTCTTTTTGACATGTTAATGGGACTTAAAAGCTCACTTACATGCATGCTACCGGTGCATGCTTGCATGCATACATATTGATGTGATTTAAAACCCACTCACATGCATGTGCCACGGTATTTCTGCATGCTTGCATGTGGCTTAGTGCGGAGCCTCTCAACGTCTAGATCAAACGGCTATTGTGGATTGATTTACTTCATCTAACGGCTAGATCAATTTTGATGATGTGGCTCGAGGAGAGGATAGAGAATTCCTAGTAGTGGGGGCTAGCTATTACTAGTAGATAAGTCTTTGTAGAGATTCCACTAGGTGAACTACATACAGAACAAAATGAATCAATCCACACTTAAAATGCATCTATATACATCCGCATGTGGTTCATGGTGAAATCTCTACAAAGACTTATATTTAGGAACGGAGGAAGTACTAGTATAGTATGTACTGTAATTTATTAGCGACATAAATTTGTACAATGGTATGAAGCTTCCAGCTTCTGTTACATGTATCTTGCGTCCAAGGTTGCCTGTTGCAACATTTCATCAAATACAAAGGACACTAACATGCATGCTATTGCATCTCAATGACTGACAGATCATAGCAAATATGTACTCCCTCCGTTCCAAAATAAGTGTCTCAACTTTGGGCAAATTTTAGTACAAAGTTGTACTACTACTAAACTTGACACTTATTTTGGAACTGATGCAGCTAAAGAAAAAAATGATCCATGCAGTCCCTAGCCCTTGAACCATGAACCTGACCAGGCTTCAATTTGCTGGCAACGTTCGAGCTTCCTAATAAATGAAGTTTGCAACCTTTTGACCATCGATCATTTTGTGCAGTTTCACCAAAATCGAGATGAGCATCCCTGTGGCAAAGAAATTGAAGAAGCGTGATTAGAATAAGATTACTGGGACTAGTTGATGATACATAAACTCATCACAAATACAGTACGTAGAAGCCAGTAGAGGTATGTGTGGGGCAAAGAAGTGGAGAAATATCCACAGGGAGTGATGTGGGCAGCTGGAGCAGTGGTGCAAGCCGGCTGTAAAGGGAGTTGTACCTGAGGGACGTAGCTCAACCTTGAGGAGGGCGGCGGGAGGCGGCAACTGCCCACATCGCGGCAGTGAGCAAGGGACGAAGGCAACCTCACTGCTTTGTGAGAGAGAACAGCGGGGACCCCTGATCGGGACGTGCCGACAATGGGTTTTCGCTGTCGGCGACGGCCACCACATCTACACTAAGCATCCACCCATTCCCCAAGCGGACGTGATCCGCCGGGATACTAGATGTGGCTACAGTCATTTTGTGCGAGAGAGTGTGAAGAGAGCAACCCCAGCAAGCAACCGTGTAGGCTGGCCCGTCCTGACTATGTATATAGTGGAGCGGTTTCCTTTTCTCTCCATATGAACCTATCATATTGCGTACGTGCCACTGAAGAAAAAAACTTTATTTATAAATGACGTAGCACCTACTACTCGTTCTCCTATAACCTTGCGCTTGGCATCTCCAAAATATTAACCTTGCGATTGGCTCTTCCCCTCTTCGGGAAGTCGAGGAATAATGGTAGTGCGGTATATATCGGTCTGGCTATATGAGATCGAATGAATTGTTGCACGTCCACCACGTGGTCGAGGGTCGAGGGGAGAGGGAGAGTGCTACATACGGAGCAAAATGAATGAATCTACACTCAAAAATATGTCTATATACATCAGTGTTTGGAGTATGTACTAGTAGTTCATATTGAAATCTACTAAAGGACATATATATTCCAAACAATATTATGATATAATCTCTATAACCAAGGTAGTAGGGACGAGGAGTAAATGGAGGGAGTAGTAAATTTTTCTCCTTGTCCTGCGAGCCATCGCACGCATGCGCGAGGGAGCGGGCGTAAGGCTGAGCAAGCTTCACCTCATCCTGCGAGCCACCGCGCCCGTGGGTGGGGGAGACGGTGTACTAAGCAAGCTTCTCCTCGTTCTGCGAGTTGACGGGACACATCAAAAGTACTCTAGTGTATAGAGCCTTGCCTCTAAGGTAGGCCCCACATGGTTTGCCTCTTTTTTTAACATAACACGTCAAGTCGCAATTTGTTTGTTCACCCGTGGTAGACGATCCTCCCTCCACCAAGTGGACAACCAGTACACATGCCAAATTACCATGTGGGCTGCCTTTTTTGTACAGAAATGAGCTCCACCGTGTACCCGCACGGGTGTGGTTGGGAAAGAGACGGGAGTACGTGTGCCGTGCATGCACCTCTTCTCTTCGTCCACGTCCCCCACCTAAGTGGGTGTGTGTGAGAGATACAAACCGCGTTCGTGAGTGTTTTTTGTTTTGGGGTGGGGTTGGGGGTTGGGTGGTGGGTTGATTTCGTGAATTATTTGTGGGAATATGTGTCGATGACATCTCAAACAAAATTTTGCATGCAATGTGTGTGAAATGGAGGCCTATCCATATCATACATAGATGGTCGGGCAATCCACGAGAAGAGAGGGAGGGGTCATAGCTATCGATAGAGTCGAAGAGAGGATCAAGTGGGTGGGTGCGAGATCGATGAGGAGAGCCATCGAAATTGTGTGTGTGTGTGTGTGTGTGTGTGTGTGCAAGTCAAAGATATAGGGCGACTGGCCTACCGGAACGTTAGAGGGAACATGTCAAGTTTGTGTGTGACAGGGAGACATGACTAGAGCGCTCGATGTACCGGTGTTTGTGGGGGGTAGGGGATGGGGGAGGGGTAGGCAGAGGCCTAACTATAGAGGTAGAACGACTCGAATATGTGTTGAGAAGGAGAGACCCAGCTATGTCTTGAGGGAGATCGGTAGACATCCATACATAACTGAAGGACGGGAAATATGATGGGACAGAGAGAGAGAGGGGAGAGAGAGGGAGGGAGAGGGAGGGAGAGGGGTAGAGTGCTGGATGGGTGATGGAGTTGCTTCTCGGAGATGGTGGGAGAGGCCTACTAGACAAACTGAGGGTGGAACTGCAATGTTATCAATAAGAGTGGGGATGTGTTTCTGTGTGTGCCTGTGCGTGATAGATCTGTCGGGACACATCCATGGATGATGAAGGGGAACCATGTGTTTGGTAAGAAAACCTAAATAGATCGGTAGATCAATTATTGTTTGTTGAAGGAAGGGAGATACACAACTAATGAGGTAGATCGATCGACGTGTGGGTAAAAACGAGTTATAAGGACCTAGCTAGCTATATGTATAGCGAGAGATCGGTCGGTGTACGTCCATTTCTTAGAGGCAAATAAGGCCCAGCGAGACGGGTAGACAGAGAGAATGGAGCTAGGAGGTGGTGCGAGAGGCCCAACTACTAGCTAGATAGGGGGAGGAGTGTGCGGTTGTGAGATCGATGAAAAGAGGGGCGAGAGTTTACACGTGTGTCTGACTGTATGAGAGACACGAGGCAAGGACACATAAAGGAGGAGATTGAAGGTGTGTGTGTATGTTGTAGGCAGGCATCGCTGGAGAGGTTTATCGATCGGTGTGTGTCGGAAAGGAGTTGTGGAGACTCTGGGAGAACGACCTAAAGAAAAAATTGAATGTGCCCGATGGATAGAATGCCGACAGAGGGGAAGGGCGAGGAGGGCATGTGCATGCACGAGAGAAAGTTAGTGGTAGATACAAAGGTTAGAGGATTGTGTGGGTGTAAGAGACTAACAAAGATAATTATTTGATATGAAAGTGGATTCATATATTTGAATAGGAGATCATAGTGTTTTAAACATTGCATGCATGAATATAGCGGGGATACACGTGTTGTGCACATGTTATACCATAATGTGATAATGCATGGCGTTTGCAACTCACAGCTAAATGCCGAACAATCTAAACCATACTATACATCAAACAATCTCACATTTTATTTCAATTTGTGATAATGTGTGGCATTTGCAGCTTACAACTAAATATCGAAGAATCTAAACAATACTATATATCAAACGTTCTCACATTTTATTTGAATTTGTGGTAATGTGTGGTGTTTGCAACTCACATCTAAATACTTGTAGGCGTAGGGGCGGGGAACCATACATAATGTGATAAACACATTATACATATGAGACATGGTTTAGATTATGAAGATCTAGCTAGAGCTAAAATGTAATGTGATTTGAAATCAAAATAAAGTGGATTCAAAAAATATAGTTCGAGTTCATATAGTACACATAGTTCATATGTAACTTGAGACAAATTATGTGGTGTGTTGTGAAGATAATACACAAACGATGGTTGAACTTGAAAATAATGATGATTGTAGATCTTATTAAAACAGAGAAACGGATTCAAATGCTTTGACTTCACAACAATCATTACTGTAGATCTTATTCAAATAGAGAAACGAATTAAAATTTAGTTCATATTGAAGTGGTAGTATATACGTTTGGAATGCACTAAAACGTTCATTTGAGTAGTAGGTTGCATGCATTATACACGTAGCGAAATATTTTAATTGAACATAACATGAATTCAAAGTTTTGAATGACATTTGTAGTGCGCATTGATTTGGTTCAGTACACGTGAGGCTTGTCCGGAAATTTCAACCCGCGCCTTCTTAGCCCGAAATATTTAAGATATATCTTTGTCTCGTTGTGCTCCGACAACTCCCTTCATCTCAACCCGCGCCTTGCTATTCTGAAATTACAGCGCACGTGAAAACTCCCACCTCCTGTGATATCCTGACACGTGAAATGCCCGTGGTACCCCTGAACCGAAAGAACCGCCTCAAATCGGTGGGGGTACTTTGGTAACTTACCCCACATTTCGGAAAAGCGTGTCTCTAAGCCATGGTTCCCCACTGCCATCCCATCCGCCCACCCATTCGTACACCAAGGCCGCGAAAACCCGCGACGAAACCCCACACCCTGCTCCGTCCACCACCCAGCCGGAGCCTCTTCCCCGACGACGTCGTCCACAGCAACACCTCGACGTCCCTCATCCACCGTACTGGATGAGGATCCATCGTTGATCTCAGCGTCCCGCCGGTTCAATCACCCCGTCCTCCACCTCCAAGGAGCTGCCCCGATGTTCCCCTCGTCTTTCGCGCCACCTCCATTCCCACACTGTCGTCTTCACCTGCACCACCAGAAGAGCATCATCATCACTGTTTCCTCGGATAAACCTGTGGCCTAATCGGCGCCACCAAAGCTATTGTACACTAATCACCGCATTTTCTTCTTGCTTCGATCTCACGGTGCTGTCGGCGCTCAGTCCCGAGCCGACACGGCACGGCTCCATCCACGGCGGTGTCGCTGGCCACTTCCTCCACGACGTCGCTCCCTCGGCGGCGACGTCCACATCAGTAGGAGCTGCTGCTACTTTAGCTCTCGCTCGCGCTGCTGCTCTGCTCTTGCTCTCGGTCCCCTGCCTAGTCTGCTCTTGCTATTGCTCTTGGTCGTGGTGCTGCTCTCGCTCTTGCTCTTGCTTGCGATGCTGCTCTAGTTTAGCTACACTTCGGTCGACTGAATCGACTTTTGGGTTAGTCGATTTT
>NC_041393.1:648585059-648587477 GCF_002162155.2 Triticum dicoccoides
GCAGCGGGAAGGGGGGCTCGCTGGAGAGGTACCCCACTATCTATCTTAGGGTTCAGGGTGGGGGCGGTGGTCGGCGGCGGTGGCGGGGCGTTGGCGGGGCGGTGGCGTGGGCATCGCCGAAGAAAAAGCTCGGCATGGGGGGGCTAGATGGATGGCCGGGGCGGCGGCGAACCAGTAGTGGGGAGTGTTTTCGGGGCGGGCGGGGCGGCGCACCGCCGGCCACTGGCAGCGGGGGGCTGCTGTTTGGCCGATGGTGGCTGGCGGCTCAGGGGGGTGGAGGTTGAAGATGAATTGCAGGCCCTTTATTTCGTATCCAACGGCTGCAAAATCGACTGACCAGAGATGAAAAAGTTAGTCGACCGAAGTGTAGCCTCACCTTTCTAGTGCGTTCAGTTTCGACAGCAAAATTCAGTTTCGACAGTTAAGTTTAGTTTCGATAGTTAAATTCAGTTTCGACAGTTAAGTTCAGAGATGAGTGGCTGATGTATTTTACATCTAGCACTTTGTGGTTATGTATTTTATGTCATGTATTGGAGATGCTATTAGAATTCCACTCAGGTTAACGTTGTTCATTGTCTCTCTTGTCCTGCTTCAGCCTCGGCGTCGTACAACTCACCGGAGCTGCTCCAACGACGAAACCCTCCATCACAGCGGAGCAGTACCTCGGGCTCCATCTCCAGATGCCTAAGATCTTCTTCCCCTCCTCTGACAGCAAAGTCAGCCGGAGCATCCTCACCGGCCAACCCAATCACACTGAGATCGACATGGGTTCGCCAAAGAGGTTGTACACTTGTTGCATCTCTTTTTTACTCTACATGTTATATATATTGTCCACTGAGCACACGGATTTGTTCCTTTAGTGTCTCCTTGAAAGACAAAACGTAGGAATTTCAATTTTCACTTGTCCTCCTTTTCAAATTCCTATTCATGAAGCACAAGACTAAGAGATAGTAGCATAATAGCATTACAACCGTACATTTTCTTGTGGTTTGACTTAATCTCACCACGCTTCTTTGCATCCTATGATCTTCCAATTGTTGTGAATCAAACACACAGATTGGCAGAAATCCTGTGTTTTTAAATTCTGTTTTGCACGTGCATTCCTATCCTATTCCTGTCTATTTCCTATCCCTGCATTGTTGGAATCCTCCAATTCAAACGAGACCTTATAGAATTACTTCTCTTATAGATAGTTGTCAAAGAAAACCTTGCGTGGTTTGTCCCGCTCCTGCTGCACCATCGTCCACCCCAGCTCAGCTGCTCCAACGACAAAGGGTCCAGCACAGCAGGGATCCGGCCTCCTGACTGTCTTTCGCCGCCTCAGATCTTCTTCCCCACTGCTGGCAGCCATGAAAACTGCATTACCATCATCAACTGAACAAATGACCTCGAGGACTACATGGGTCCGCAAGAGAGGTCGCACTCTTTCGTGTCTGCTTATGTTATGCATCGCTTAATATTGCATGCTACTTTATCGTCCTGTTCACCAATTAGACTCTGAGTCAGCTCCAAACTAATGGTCAAACTTGAGTTTTTAAATGGTTGTGGGGTACATATCGGGGCCGCTATCAATAGTATCTATCTACTATTTGGTTAATCTCCGGTGTCTACTATGAGTTTCATGTTGGGAGGGAAACAAACAGTAAAGAAGCCATTATCTGTATTTTTTAACTGAAGCCATTATCTACCTGCTATTATTGGTTTTGGATCTATCCACAGGTTGCTACCATCACTCTGGATTTCTGCATGGACTCCTTACATAATCTCATTATGTTTTATTCCTATGCATGACAGTTATTGTAAACAATGGAACTGAACATGTAGAGCAAAAGAGACGAGCCTTGCATGGCAATAAAATTTCATGCAGACGTTGCTCCATGGTAGGCGCAAAGGCAGCCCCCCCTCCACGCATTTCGGATTGTAATCGAGAGGAAGATATCTGTTCTGAGGGGGATTCAGAAGGAGAAGACAACTCCTATTTACCCCCTGAGGTCTTCGCTCTAACTTGGCATGCTGATGTTGGTTATATCATGCATATGGTGTTTTGCATTGCTTACTTTATACATCAAATATGTCATTTGCTTAGTTTAGACATCCTTTGTGCGAATGTCATCTGTTTAGTTTATTCATCGTTTATGTGAATTATGCAACGCCATCTTGTTTTGCCAGGCATCATATATGTGAATTTTGCAATGCCATCCTGCTTAGCCAGTCATCTTATATGTAAATTATATCAGGCCATCCTTTTTTCGTTACATATTACATTTGTCAACAATGTTAGTACATTCAACTGCTCTTCATGGGAATCAGCCATTTGACACGGTGACGGGAAATTCTGGAGTGAAAAGAAGGTCTTCAGAGTAGACTATGCTATCTGACGAAGCACATATCTCGCTGGTTACGGATAGCTCCTCAGAG
>NC_041393.1:648587793-648610631 GCF_002162155.2 Triticum dicoccoides
ATGCTCTAACTTGGCAGGGTTATCTTGCTCATATCGTGCATATGGTGTCTCGCATTGCTATGTCATTTGATTAGTTTAGACATGCTTTGTGTGAATGCCACCTGTTCAGTGTCTAATTACCATATAGGTGAATTATGCATTGCCATCTTGTTGCAAGACATTATATATGTGAATTATACAATGCTATCTTGTTGCAAAGGCATTATATATGTGAATTATGCAATGCCATGCTGTTTAGCCAATCATCATGTATGTGAATTATATCATGCTATCATTTTTCTGTATTACGTGTTCCATTTGTCGACAACGTTTGTATATTCAACTACTCTTCCTGTGCATCAGCCATTTGAATCAGTGATGGGAGTATCTGGAGTGAAAACAAGGTATTCAGAGCAGACAATGCTACCTCCTGAAGCGGACATCTTGCTGGTTACAGAGATCTCCTCAGAGGAAGATTCAGAGACTGATGACGAGTCCTTTTTCCCCCCTGAGGTCTATGCTCAAACTTGGCAGGGTTATATTACCCATGCCATGCATGTTGTCTTGCATTGCTTAGTTTTTACATCATATATGGATTGCCATCTGCTTACTTGCTTACTATATAAATCATATATTTGAATTATATCATGCCATCATGTTTACATAGTACATACACATCATCTATCTGAATTATGGCATGGCAACCAATTTAATAAAGACATCATATAGTTATATCATCTCATCTTGTTTAGTGTTTACAGTCGTCATATTTTGAATTATGGCATTCTATCTGTGAATGTATGTGAATTATGGCATGCCAACCTATTTAATAAACACATTATATAGTTATGTCATGTCATCCTGTTTACATAGTATCATATTTTGAACTATGTCTTTCCATCTTTTTTAGTTTGCCATCATAATGTGAAATTGTGTCATGCTATCCTGTTTAGTTAGCCATCATATATGTGAAATTGTGTCATGCTATCCTGTTTTGTTAGACAACATAAATATGAATTATTTCATGGCCTCTTTTATTCCCCACTATCCATTGCACCTGTCTATCATACAATGTCTATACTTTCAATTACTTTCTTGTTTATCAGCCATTTGAATTGGAGAGTGTGATGGTAGTATCTAAGGGAGTAACAACACGGTCTTCAGAAAAGATAGTGCTACCAGTTGATGAAGATAGAACCATTGTTGTACTTGCCCAAGGACCAGATTGACCACACATAACCCATACTCTCGCAGATTGTACCCCTACCCAGTTGGACAGAGAAGCTACACCCCTTCTAACCCCAACCCCGGCAGATAGTAACCCAGTTCTAGTTGACACAGCACCGTCTCCACCACAGAGCACCCAAACACGAGCAGTTAGGAAGGGAACTACGGTGCCCAAAGCACGAGGACAACCACTCCGAATCCCAACTCAACGCTTAAAGGAGAAGAAGATTTGTTCTCAGGTCAGGTTCTGTAGCTATGGTTCATACTCCTTTGCTCTTGCATTATTGTATTTACTCATACCAACTATTTTCAAACTTGAAGGATGGAATTGAAACTCCAATGGTGCAACAGGTATGTTTTAAACTTGTTTTCTTTAACTGGCTTGCTGTTGTAACCTTCTCTATGTTGATTTCAGTTTCAATTGAATAAACAGTTATGTTCTCATGTCATGCACATTACCAGTGTTGTTATTGCTCTATAGTTACCCACACCTATATTATGTCTATTCTGCTTTGTCTTGAACAAATATTATTTGAACTGTGTCTCTATCTTGATTTGGCAACAAAAACTAGAATGATATAGACCATAAAGTGACCATGGTACATAGATATATGTTTGTTTCATGTTGTTATCCTGTCCACTTTACTACTGAACTCATTTACCAAAATGAGTTTCATATACAACATGGTAAACATGTGATGTGTCTGCTTGTTTCTCTTTTAGAATGCGGACAAAATATTGGAGAACAGTACCGCATTATCCAATGGTAAAGGAAGTAATGCAGATAAGGTTCAAGATAGTGAGACATCCCTGTTGGTCTCCAAGAAAGCTGATAAAAACTATCTTGACGATAGTGAGGGAACCCAAAAGTCCTGTCTTGATGTAGTGTTCGAGTTACTGGCAACTACTGCTGGCACAAGCTCTTTGAACTCGTTGCCTGAAAGTTCGTCTTCTTGAGTCTCAACTTCAAGTTGAAAGACATTGATCAGATGTGCTGCGACAGGAAGCTGAAGGAATAAGGAAGTCCCTGCAGAATTCAGATGCATATTTTCTGGTGCAACAACAAGCGCTGGAGGATTTAAGCGCCAAACAAGAGAAAGTTAATAATCTTGCTAAGCATATTGCCAGCATTATGGGTACCCAGGATATTGTTTCTTGAGATCTTCTGAAGTGGTTTCAGTTCTGGATTTGTTTTGCTGCGGCGTTTATTTGCGCTGGTCGCCAACTTTGACAACCAGTGCATATGATATGCTGCTTTGTTCCCTATATTTGCGCTGGTGGCGAACTTTGATGCCCAGTGGATGTAATATGTGTAATAGCCGTGATAGCCTAGCGTTAGTTGCTTGCTTATTTATTTCCTTGTTGTCTTGTTTATTTGTTTGCTTGTAGTCATTGCAGTTCTTTTTCCGCGGTTTGCTAGTGGCTGCAATAACCTATTTTTTAAAACTAGGCCACAATAACCATGGGCTAATATTTACTGTAGTGACAATGGGCCTCCTACTGGCCGTAGAAACAGTGGGCCTTCTATGGGCCGTAGAAACAATGGGCCTTCTATGGGCCGTAGAAACAATGGGCCTTCTATGGGTCGTATCATGAATGGGCCTTATACGGGCCGTCTGATCGATTAGCCAAACATGGGCCAAACAGACCGCATTATGGCCGTAAACAGGCTAGACTTGGAATCATCCGTTCATGGGCCGACCATAACGGGCCATCGTTAATAGGCCCTATTTGATGACGCTGTGAAAACGGCCCAACGTATTAACGGAGCACAAAGGGGCCGACTGTAACCACGGGCTGAATTTGGCCCACAAGCAGAAAATGACAGTAACGGGCCATAAGTAAACGAATGCTGGAAATGAGCCCAAGAATAAATGGGCTCCGAGAAGGCCAAAAGATAACATGGGCTGGAAACGGCCCAACAGAATAACGGGCCGTTAATGGGTATAAAGTGATGCACTGTTCATTACGGGTCAGTTTCACCACGGGCCATTAATGGGTGTCAACTGATACACTGTTCATTACGGGCCAGTTTCACCACGGGCCGTTAATAGGCCAAGAGTTACATAGGGCCTCATATGGGCCGAAAGACGTCATGGGCCATACATGCGCCAGAAGTGAAAATGGGCTGGAATCATATTGGATGGCCCAGATGAAGCTACTGGGCCTAATTCGGATAGGGTGTAACGGGCCTTGAGTTAGCGGGCTGTAAATGGGCTATATGTGAACAGGCCGTTAACAGGCTTTCCATGGGCCGGCCTGCCACCTTTTGACCAAGTCAAATGGGTCGGCCTTTTCACAGGAATGGGCCTCTGTTGGGCCGTGCCACGTGTCGACGTATCATAGGCGCCTTCTGTATAATGAGTGGATGACATCTGTCCCAACGATGAGCCGACACGTGTTTCGTCCAGCCAATGATAATTTTACACGTGGAAAATCCCCATTGGTCGAGGCTGTTAACGGGTTATCGGATCCAAAACCCAACCTGATAGCTTAACGGCGTTCCGTTATGATGGATGCCATGTGTCGGTCACCCTTGACGAAAGCACTTCTGTGAAAAGCGATTTATCGTCATGGAAGTGGACACTTCCGTGATGATAATTTTGGTAATGTCATGGAACACTTCTACGATAGCACAGGTATGACTATCTTGATTCTATCATAAAATCGTCATGGATGTACATGCATGACAAAAAATGCGACCTACTGTGACAAACACGTATCATCACGAAAGTGTATTTTTTTGTTGTGATAGATACTGGTAGATACCCTCAGCCCCAAGGGTGAACTACTCCCTCCTCATCATGGAGAGCGCCGGGGTGATGAAGATGACCACCGATGATGGGTTCCCCCTCGGGCAGGGTGCCGGAACAGGCTCCCGAGTGGTTTTTGGTGGCTACAGAGGCTTGCGGCGGCGGAACTCCCGATCTATATTCCTCTTCGATGTTTTTAAGGTATATGGGAATATATAGGCGAAAGAAGTCGGTCGAGGGAGCCGCGAGGGGCCTACGAGAGTGGAGGGCGCGCCCCCCTATCTTGTGGCTTCCTCGAAGCTTCCCAGGCTTGCACTCCAAGTTCCCTGGATTGCTTCTGTTCCAAAAATAACTTTTCCGAAGGTTTCATTCCGTTTGGACTCCGTTTGATATTCCTTTTCTTCGAAACACTGAAATAGGCAGGAAAACAGCAATATGGGCTGGGTCTCCGGTTAATAGGTTAGTCCCGAAAATAATATAAAAGTGTATAATAAAGCCCATAAACATCCAAAACAGATAATATAATAGCATGGAACAATAAAAAATTATAGATACGTTGGAGACGTATCAAGCATCCCCAAGCTTAATTCCTGCTCGTCCTCGAGTAGGTAAATGATAAAAACAGAATTTTTGATGTGGAATGCTACCTAGCATAATTCTCAATGTAATTTTCTTTATTGTGGCATGAATGTTCAGATCCAAATGATTCAAAATAAAAGTTCATATTGACATAAGAAATAGTAATACTTCAAGCATACTAATTCAAGCAATCATGTCTTCCCAAAATAACATGGCAAAAGAAAGTTATCCCTATAAAATCATATAGTTTGGCTGTTGCTCTATCTTCATCACACAAAGTATTTAATCATGCACAACCCCGATGACAAGCCAAGCAATTGTTTCATACTTTAGTAATCTCAAACTTTTTCAACATTCACGCAATAGATGAGCGTGAGCCATTGACATAGCACTATATGTGGAATAGAATGGTGGTTGTGGAGAAGACAAAAAGGAGAAGATAGTCTCACATCAGCCAGGCGTATCAACAGGCTATGGAGATGCCCATTAATAGATATCAATGTGAGTGAGTAGGGATTGCCATGCAACGGATGCACTAGAGCTATAAATGTATGAAAGCTCAATAAAAGAAACTAAGTGGGTGTGCATCCAACTAGCTTGCTCACGAATACCTAGGGCACTTTGAGGAAGCCCATCATTGGAATATACAAGCCAAGTTCTATAATGAAGATTCCCACTAGTATATGAAAGTGACAACATAGGAGACTCTCTATCATGAAGATCATGGTGCTACATTGAAGCACAAATGTGGTAAAGAGGATAGTAGCATTGTCCCTTCTCTCTTTTTCTCTCATTTCATTTTTCTCTCTTATTTTTTTGGCCTATTCCCTTTTTTTATTTGGCCTTTTTTCTCTTTTTTTTCATAAAGTCCGAAGTCTCATCCCGACTTGTGGGGGAATCATAGTCTCCATCATCCTTTCCTCACTGGGACAGTGCTCTAATAATGAAGATCATCACACTTTTATTTACTTACAACTCAAGATACAACTCAATACTTAAATAAGATATGACTCTATACGAATACCTCTGGCGGTGTACCGGGATATGCAATGAATCAAGAGCGACATGTATGAAAATTATGAAGGTGGCCTTACCACAAATACGATGTCAACTACATGATCATGCAAAGACCAATATGACAATGATGATGCATGTCATAATAAACGGAATGGTGGAAAGTTGCATGGCAATATATTTCCGAATGGCTATGGAAATGCCATAATAGGTAGGTATGGTGCCTGTTTTGAGGAAGGTATATGGTGGGTGTATGGTACCGGTGAAAGTTGCACGGCACAAGAGAGGCTACCAATGGTGGAAGGTGAGAGTGTGTATAATCCATGGACTCAACATTAGTCATAAAGAACTAATATACTTATTGGAAAAATCTACAAGTCATCAAAAACAAAGTACTACGCGCATGCTCCTAGGGGGATAGATTGGTAGGAAAAGACCATCGCTCGTCCCCGACCACCACTCATAAGGAAGACAATTAATAAACAAAATTGTGCTCCAACTCACTACTAGGTAAAGGCCTACTAATGGCGCACCAGTTTTGCCTACTAATGGCGCACTACTGGTGTGCCATTAGTATCACGCCACCAGTATTTTTTACTAATGGAGCACCACTGGTGCGCCATTAGTATGGAACACCATGCGCCATTAGTATGCCTCCCAGGGGGACATACGTAACCATGTGCTTTGTCATACTAATGGCGCACTCTGTAGTGATCGCCATTAGTATCCTTTGGCATACTAATGGCGCACCTTGAGGTGATGCGCCATTAGTATGAATATTAGTGTCAGTGTCAAAACCGGCGGATCTCGGGTAGGGGGTCCCGAACTGTGCGTCTAGGCGGATGGTAATAGGAGACGAGGGACACGATGTTTTTACCCAGGTTTGGGCCCTCTCGATGGAGGTAAAACCCTACTCCTGCTTAATTAATATTGATGATATGGGTAGTACAAGAGTAGATCTACCACGAGATCAGAGAGGCTAAACCCTAGAAGCTAGCCTATGGTATGATTGTTGTCTGTCCTACGGACTAAAACTCTCCGGTTTATATAGACATCGAAGAGGGTTAGGGTTACACAGTGTTGGTTACAATGGTAGGAGATCTACATATCCGTATCGCCAAGCTTGCCTTCCACGCCAAGGAAAGTCCCATTTGGACACGGGATGAAGTCTTCAATCTTGTATCTTCATAGTCCAGGAGTCCGGCCAACGGTGATAGTTCGGCTATGCGGACACCCCCTAATCCGAGACTCCCTCAGTAGCCCCCGAACCAGGCTTCAATGGTGATGAGTTCGGCGCGTAGATTGTCTTCGGCATTGCAAGGCGGGTTCTTCTCCAAATCCTGTGCACCTGTTTGAATAGCAGACGGCTTCTCATAAATATTGCGCTCCTCGGCTTCCACACCCAATAATGGCCATCTTCCACGTGTCGAACGAATGCGAAAAGCCAGGGTATTTTTACATTATACCCCCTTAGCTGCGCAAATGAGCTGCCTATAAAAGAGACGGGGATCTAGATCCGAATCACACCGTCCTCCCTTCGCGAGCATTCATCAAAGCGCATTTGACAGAAATACATTCCATCATGGACAGTCGACGCGGCTCCTCCTCTCGCCCTTCCAGCCCCCAGCCTGGAGATTGGGAGAGATGCTCCGTCCCGCACAGCAAGTTAGTGACGCTCCAAACCAAGGGATTTCTTCCCCCAGCCTTCATGGTTCCGGTTCGAGCCGGACTCACCACCTATAAGGGAGGAAAGCAAGCGGAGAGCATCCCCAGCCCCTCCAAAGGAGAGCGGGTATGCCTTGTCTCTTATTTGATAAGAGGGCTCGGATTTCCAATTCATCCGTTTCTCCGGGGGCTCCTGGAGTTCTATGGCCTCCAGTTGCACAACCTTACGCCTGCCTCCATTTTGCATATTGCGGGCTTCGTGGCCCTTTGCGAGCTGTTTTTGGGCATCGAGGCTCATTTTGCACTGTGGAAGAAATTGTTCTGTCTTGTGCCCTGTTCCCAAGAGGGGTCAATATATCAAGTGGACGGAGCCGAATTATGGCGCATCGCCGGGACCGGATATCTATCCGGAACCCCGAAGAAGGCGTCCGAAGACTGGCCTTCGGAGTGGTTTTATATAGAAGATGTCCCCCTGCCGGACCCTGTTCGGATCGGCCTTCCTGAGTTCAATAACGCTTCTTTGAAGAAACGCCTAAGCTGGCGTCCACGGAACCCTCAAAAGGAAAATGACAGGGACGTCCTTTACCTGATGAGCCGAATAAGGTTGTTGGCTCATTCCGGACTGACCATGATCGGGGTCATGGCCACATGCATTATGCGGGGGGTGCAGCCACTCCAGTATAGGGGCCACCCCATGTTGGATTTCAACGGGGAGGATGATATGCCACCCACTGCGGCCGTAAGGGGCCGGGATCGATGGTCGATCTGGCGAAGATCTTGTCCGCGTTGTACAAGGGACAAGAGGAAGAATTTCTCCACGTCAATCCACAGGACGGATTTTCTATGTACAATCCTCCAAGCTGGGTAAGCGGACATTTATTTTTGCCTATCCGATCCATACTCCCATAGTCAAATATCTCATTTTGTGATTTCGGCGCAGGAGCTGTGCCGGGCCGTAAAGGATATAAACAGCCCGCCTCCACAACCCGAGGATCCGGAACGGTTCCTCGATCCGACCTCCCAAGAGGATCCGGACATATCGGTGGAGCTGATCCATGGGGTATTTCACCAACTGAGCATCGATAATGCCTTGGTCGCCATTACGACCGATTACCCCAGAATACTTCCAGCCTCACGGGTAACTGAGACCGAAGTCCCAACACTTTGGAAATGACCCATCCGTGCTTATTTTTTATCACCGTATACCAATGGTGTTTCGCAGGGGGAGCCCTTGAGGCGGGAGGCCGAGCCCGCGGCGGCTAGCCAACAAAAGGTAGCACAGCCCAGCAGGCTAAAAAGAAGTGCAGTCCGGATTGAAACTCTGGCTCAACGGTACGGCGTGCCACCTTACTCTCAGGCTTTATTCCTGGGAGACATACTGACGCTCGTGCTTTTCAGGAAAAAGAGCGCTCGCCGGACTGTATCCGGAGAGGTTGCCAATCAATACTCCGCTCGCCAGGCTCCAAAGCTAGGTCTAGAGGTGGAGGCGAACACGAGGCATGCGTCGGATGCTCCTCCGACAGAGGATGCCGACAGGTTATCTGCCACCGATTCCGAGGTGGAGAGTGCCATGAATCACAGGCGTCGCCAGACAATTCTTCGTGATGCGTGTTTCTCCCCAAAGGCATTGGATGCCTTCAATTCAGGAGATGCGCACCTCCATGCCGCTCAAAATGGTCTAGCCAGAGCCACGAAGTAGTATGTAAAAGACATACAGGTGAGAAAATTTGACAGTTATATATGCCAGTAGCCCCCGAGACTTGAAATAGTTACAATAACTGATTTAAGGATCATTTATTGTGCGGGATCTTATAGAAAAGAATACCCAACTGTCCCAGGAGCTGGAGGAGTGCAAGGCCCAACTTGAGGCCGCACTAGCCGCAGCGGGGGAAGCCAAAGAGACCCCCTCTGGTAATATATGCTTCAAAAGATAAGTAAATTCTGAAGTGCAACGTGTGTAGAAGTCTGACAATAATATTGCAGATGGTGCCGGGATAGATCCGGACAAGCAACATCTCATGTGCCATTTAAAGGCCCGCGAGAATGTGCTTACAAGGGTGAGGCAAGAGAAAAAAAATCTCCAAGAAGCCAACACCCGGCTGGGTGAGGAACTAAAGGATGTTCGTGCCCAGCTGTCTGACTCCGTTAAGGAGAATCGGTGGCTCCGATGTGGCATTTTTAGTAAGTGCTTGAACGAACCTTTGAAAAAAAGTTCGGCGAGGAAGTCGACTAACAGAGTTATATCTGTAGGTATGCCCACAGGCCGTCCTGCAGAGGAAATGCCCGGTTCTACGGGTGACCTTCTTCCCGAGCTCTTACAACTGCACGAACGAGTTCGGCAGGTGATGAAAGGCGTCGCCCAGGCCTTGTGGCCAGCTATCTCCCTGCCTGAAGGCCTTGGAGAGCTTGCAGAGAGGCTTCAGGGAGCGGCGCGGCGCTTCCGATTATGGAAGATATCGGCCTGCCGTCAGGGCGCCAGGGAAGCCTCGGCCATGGTGAAGACGCGGTACACAAAGGCTGGCCGAAACCACATGGCCGAGGTCAGACCTGCGGGGCCCGATGGGAAGTAGATCCCTGTGAGCTTAGTGTACGGCCAAGTAGAGTTGGCCGCAAAGTATTCCCAGCAGGACTGTAAACTAGACAGCCTGTTAGATGGCATTGAAGAGGAATACAATCAGTCGAATTGACTATGTAATTAAAGATGACATGTAAAATGCCTTCTAGCCGGATTGTAGCGTTTGTCATAGCGGACCTTTTTGCTTCAACCTCGGGACCCAATAGTCCGGAGTGTGTCCGAATACCCTCGCGGTTATGTAAGAATCGGCGCATGCGTGGAGACCAGGCGTAGGGGTCATTAGTGCTTTATCAGACAAGTGCCCAACTAGTTATGTTATATTACATGGTTAGTAAAAACATCTTCCAGGGAGAATAGTTCCGTTAGGGGTTCCTTTCCCTGGGAGGCATGCCCTAAAGTGCATGTCCGGACTGCAAAAAGAGCAGAAAAATATCTGGGGGCAGATAAATAAATAGGTAAGAAATCGTCTTTTAGTTCACCGACCAAATATTCTCTTAAGAACGCTAGCTTTCGGCTTCACCCAGTCTGAGGTACACGTCCGGCTGACCCGGCAGTAACAATCGCAGAGGTGCTCCCTTTACCACCTAGCCGAACAATCGGGAACGTAGGGGTAAGAACAGGAGCCAGGCAACCCAGCTTGGCCAAAACTTAAGTCATATCAATGCATATAATTGGTGAATAAAAGGTACATGTGGAACTGTGACACATGTGTTGGGCGTGAAGCCCGTATAAATAAACTTCTGTTAAAGAAGCCCCCAGGTATAATGAGCGCGGATAGTGCATCAAGTGTTTGCGAACGATGCGCGAACAAGCTTTCCAAGGCTGCAATAGAAAAGGAGGGAGAAGGAGAGAAACAGAAGACGGCTAATATGTAAAGTGTAAACGGAGGAAGGTGACAAACTCAGAATCCGGCGCTAGGCATAGAATCTTCGGAGACGGGCTGCATTCCATCGGTTCGGCTCAACTCGGTTGTCCGATGCCTCTCGCAGACGGTATGCACCGCCGGTCGGGGCTTGGTTGATGATAAAGGGACCTTCCCATTTGGGCTTGAGTTTGTCCTTTTTCTTGTCCGGTAGGCGTAGAACTAATTCGCCAACGTTGTAAGTTTTGGCCCGTACTTCTCTGGTTTGATATCTTCGAGCCTGTTGTTGATAAAACACGCAACGGGCTTTTGCCACATCTGGCTCCTCCTCCAATGCGTCCAAACTGTCCTGCCGATCGAGCTCGGCTTCTCTTTCTTCGTACATGCGCACGCGAGGTGAGTCATGAATTATATCACAGGGCAGAACTGCCTCTGCGCCGTATACCATAAAGAATGGTGTAAATCCGGTGGTGCGATTTGGAGTGGTCCGCAGCCCCCAGAGTACGGAGTTGAGCTCCTCTACCCAGTGCGTATTAGATTTCTTGAGGGACCGCACTAATATGAGTTTGATGCCGCTCATGATTAGACCGTTTGCTCGCTCGACTTGACCATTAGTTTGAGGGTGATAGACTGAAGCATAGTTGAGCTTGATGCCCATGTTTTTGCACCAGAGTTTGACCTCGTCGGCCGTAAAGTTCGTGCCGTTATCAGTGATGATTCTATGGGGGACGCCGTAATGGTGTACGACCCCTGATATAAAGTCTATCACCGGTCCATATTCGGCCGTCTTAACAGGTTTGGCCTCTATCCATTTGGTGAATTATCCACCATGACCAGTAGGTATTTTTGCTTGTGGGCTCCTCCTCTAAGGGGTCCAACCATGTCAAGCTCCCAGACCGCGAAGGGCCAACTTATGGGTATAGTTTTGAGGGCCGTGAGTGGCATGTGGCTTTGATTAGCAAAGAGCTGGTAGCTGACGCATCGTTGGACTAAGTCCTGAGCATCTGCCCGGGCCGTCGGCCAATAAAATCCTGTACGGAAGGCCTTGCCTACAAGGGCCCGGGCTGCGGCATGGTGCCCGCCGAGTCCGGCATGAATTTCAGCCAGAAGGTTCCGCCCTTCCTCTTCGGAGATACACCTTTGAAGGACTCCGGTTGTGCTTTTCCTGTAAAGCTCTCCCTCATGGACCTTATAGGCTTTAGATCGCCGCACTATGCAGCGGGCCTCGTTTTGGTCCTCGGGAAGTTCCTGCCTAATTAGGTAGGCTAGGAATGGTTCCGTCCACGGGGCAATGGCTGCCATTATTACGTGGGCTAAGGATGTTACTTCGTTGGCAGATCCACCAATTGTGTCAGAATGTTCGGTGTCGGGCAGTGCGGTTGGGTCCGGTTTGTTATTTCCGGATTCCCCCTCCCATAGTACGGATGGCTTGAACAGCCTCTCTAGGAAGATGTTGGGAGGGACGGCATCGCGCTTTGCGCCAATGCACGCCAATACGTCTGCTGCCTGGTTGTTGTCCCGGGCTATATGGTGAAATTCGAGCCCTTCAAACCGAGCTGACATTTTTAGGATGGCGTTGTTATAAGCTGCCATTTTTGGATCGTTGGCATCGAAGTCTCCATTTATTTGGGATATCGCGAGGTTCGAATCCCTGCGCACCTCTAGGCGTTGAATGCCCATGGAGACTGCCATCCGGAGGCCGTGTAGAAGGGCCTCGTATTCGGCTGCGTTGTTGGAGTCCGTATACATTATCTGGAGTACATATTGAACCGTATCTCCAGTTGGGGACATCAAAATGACGCCAGCCCCCAGACCGGCCAACATTTTGGAGTCGTTGAAGTGCATTATCCAGTTGGAATATGCGTCGTACTCTTTAGGGAGTTCGGCTTCAGTCCATTCGGCAACGAAGTCGGCCAAAACTTGCGACTTAATGGCTCGCCGTGGCTTATAGGTTATGTCGAATGGGATGAATCAATAGCCCATTTGGCAATCCAGCCCATCACGTCGCGGTTGTTTATAATGTCGTTGAGAGGTACTTCGGAGGCTACTGTTATCGAACACTCTTGAAAGTAGTGACGCAGCTTCCGGATGCCATAAACACAGCGTATGCTATCTTCTGATAATGCGGGTACCGTGACTTGCATGGAGTTAGGACGGTGGACACGTAGTAAACTGGTTTTTGAAGGGGGAACCTGTGTCCGTCCGTTTCTCGTTCGACAACGAGCACTGCGCTTACAACTTGATAAGTTGCCGCGATATATAATAGCATCGGTTCGCCCGTGTTGGGCACGACCAGGACCGGGTTTGTTGCCAATATGGCTTTTATTTCTACGAGTCCGGTCGTGGCGGCATCCGTCCACTCGAAGTGTTCTGTGCGTCGGAGGAGGCGGTAAAGAGGTAACGCCTTTTCTCCTAAACGGGAGATAAAGCGGCTTAGAGCCGCCACGCATCCCGTCAATTTTTGTATTTGTTTGAGGTCCTTTGGGATATCCAATTGTGACAGAGCTCGGATCTTGGCTGGGTTTGCTTCAATTCCTCTACCGGATACGATGAAGCCCAAGAGCTTTCCGGCTGGTACGCCAAAAACGCATTTTTCCGGGTTAAGCTTGATGTCATATGTTCGGAGATTATCGAACGTGAGCCTCAAGTCTTCTACTAGAGTTTCAACGTGCTTGGTTTTGACAACCACATCGTCTACGTATGCCTCCACTGTTTTGCCGATCTAGTTTGCCAAACATGTCTGAATCATGCGCTGATATGTTGCGCTGGCATTTTTGAGCCCAAAGGGCATTGTGTTGAAGCAGAATGGGCTGTATGGGGTGAGGAATGCCGTTGCGGCCTAGTCGGGCTCTGCCATCTTAATTTGGTGGTAGCCGGAGTAGGCGTCGAGGAAACACAATGAATCGTGTCCTGCGGTAGCATTGATAATTTGATCGATGCGGGGGAGTGGGAAGGGATCCTTTGGGCAAGCCTTGTTGAGGTCCTTAAAATCGATACAGAGGCGCGAGGATTTGTCCTTCTTTGGTACCATCACCAAGTTTGCTAGCCAGTGCGGATGTTTTATATCTCTGATGAATCCGGCCTCCAATAATTTGGCTAGCTCCTCTCCCATGGCCTGTCTCTTGGGTTCGGAGAAACGCCGAAGAGCCTGTTTGACTGGCCTGAATCCTTTTAGGATGTTTAGGCTGTGCTCTGCCAGCCGGCGTGGGATTCCTGGCATGTCTGAAGGGTGCCAGGCAAAAATGTCCCAATTTTCGCGTAGGAATTCTCATAGTGCGGCGTCTACATCAGGGTTTAATTGTGCTCCGATGGAGGCCATTTTTGTAGGGTCCGTTGGATGGACCTGGAATTTGACTATTTCATCCGCTGGTTTAAAGGAAGTGGACTTGGATCTCTTATCGAGTATCACATCGTCCCTGTTCACCGTGGAGCGCAGCATAGTGAGTTCTTCAGCCGCTAGGGCTTCGGATAGTGCCTCAAGGGCTAGTGCGGCTGTCTTATTTTCGGCGCGGAGTGCTACGTCCGGGTCACTAGCAAGAGTGATAATTCCGTTGGGCCCGGGCATTTTGAGCTTCATGTACCCGTAATGGGGTATAGCTTGAAAAATTGTGAATGCCTCTCGCCCAAATAGAGCGTGATATCCGCTGCTGAACAGGGCCACCTGAAATGTGACCTCCTCGGACCTGTAACTATCCGGTGTGCCGAATACCACATCCAGTGTGATTTTTCCTGTATAGCATGCTTCCCGACTGGGGATTATTCCTCTAAAGGTTGTGTTGCTTTGCTCAATGCGGTTCCAGTCTATTTCCATTTTTCGAAGGGTTTCCTCGTAAATGAGGTTCAATCCGCTGCCACCGTCCATGAGTACCTTTGTGAGGCGAAAGTCGTCCACTATTGGACTGAGGACCAGTGCGGCTGGTGCTCGGGCTGTTCGGAATTTAGGTTCATCACTGGCATTAAAGGTAATGGCCGTGTCACTCCATGGGTTTATTGTCTCTACTTGGTAAACTTCGGCAAGGCTGCGGAGTGTTCGTTTCCGCATATTATTTGATGCAAACGTCTCGAAGACTGATAATACCGTGCTGGTATACTTGGGCTAGTGCTTTGGAGCTAGAAGCTCTTCGCCACTTTTGGCCACCTGCCGTAGTATCCAACATGCTCTAAGGCTATGAGTTGCAGTGGCGCCCATTGTACTATGAATTTTGCAGGGTCCGTTGAACCATCCCTCCAGTACGGTTCCATGCCCTATAGAGGGTTTTTGCTTTTTGGTATTTAACCCAGGTGCCTGGCGATGATGCACCCTCTTATTTCGGACTGGGGTTGTATTCAGGGCCGGATTGTCCCAAAAATTGATTTCGGTTTTCCAGGCGCTTTCCATCTCACAGTACTTTCGTACTATGGATGCCAAGTCAGCGAAGCGTGTAATTTCACGACGACTTACGGCGTGGAGGATTCCCTTGTCCGTGCAATTATTACGGAAGAATGTAATCGCGTCCTCCTCACGGCAGACCTTTACCCTGTTCATAACCAGGAGGAATCGGGCCCAGTAATGGTGTACTGTTTCTGCAGGCTCTTGCCGTATTTGGGATAGATCGCTTATGTTTGGGTGGGTGAGTGGAATTACATCCGGAACCCCGTCCAATCTGAGGCTCAGGGGCCAAGAAGTTTCCGAACTCGGAAGCTTGGGTTCTTGGATGTTGTCCAATGCCTCTGGCCTGTTGCCTGACTTTAGGTTCAGGGCTTGAGTTACGTCCTCCCCTCCGCGGGAATCCGGCATGGAGGGATCGGGAATCCGGACATAGATAGTCCTTAAAATAGAGGAAGTGTCGCCGTATTGCTCCTCAACCACGGCAACATGGTGGGTAACCTGGGGAGAATTGATCTCTCTCAGATCGGTTTTAAGCCCAATCTGATCGTAATCTGTAGCGACTCCAAGGGCGGCGATGCGAACCAAGAGCTCATTTACGGAAGAGAGCTCCATTGGATCCAACTGCTCGGCGAGTTCCGAGATGACGTGAGGAGTGCTTTCGATGACCCGAGAAGTCATCGTCGGCGCGATGGCCGGACAGGCGGTCACAAGGAAACCGCCTAGCCGGAGAGTTTGGCCGATAGCCAAAGCTTCTGTAGCAACAGCGCCATCTTTAAAGACGGGATGAGGCATCCTTCCTGATGGAGACGGCACAGAGGACCTCTCAATGAAAGCACCAATGTCGGTGTCAAAACCAGTGGATCTCGGGTAGGGGGTCCCGAACTGTGCGTCTAGGCGGATGGTAACAGGAGACGAGGGACACGATGTTTTTACCCAGGTTCGGGCCCTCTCGATGGAGGTAAAACCCTACTCCTGCTTAATTAATGTTGATGATATGGGTAGTACAAGAGTAGATCTACCACGAGATCAGAGAGGCTAAACCCTAGAAGCTATCCTATGGTATGATTGTTGTCTGTCCTACGGACTAAAACCCTCCGGTTTATATAGACATCGAAGAGGGTTAGGGTTACACAGAGTCGGTTACAATGGTAGGAGATCTACATATCCGTATCGCCAAGCTTGCCTTCCACGCCATGGAAAGTCCCATCCGGACACGGGACGAAGTCTTCAATCTTGTATCTTCATAGTCCAGGAGTCCGGCCAACGGTGATAGTTCGGCTATCCGGACACCCCCTAATCCGGGACTCCCTCAATTAGGTTTTATTATTTTTTTACTTTTCTGATTTTTGCACAGGTTACAAAATATATTGTTGGACATAATATAGACAGCAGCACATAGCAACAGCAGATTCATCGAATACAGTAGAAGATTAGTCTCCGAATACAATTCATCATATTAGTCTCCGAATTCAAAAGACCGAACAAAGATAAAACATTACAAGTCTCAAGGCCGCGAGTATCGAGTTTGTCTTCAGATTACAAGTCGATATCGATCATCTAAACTACCATCACATAGAAGAGAGCTGTGGTCATCACGATGAGCATCATCACGATCAAACTGGTCTTCATCTGGTTCCTCCAACGCTCCCTCCTCTCTCCCGCTAGATAGCGGGTATATCTAGATTCCGCCTCCGCCCTAGTGGTGTACCCTTTGTAACTGTTACCGCTGAAATGGTGAACCTGTCTCCGACACTCCTCCCAGTCGTCGTAGACTCCGGGAACCTTACCCTTGTACACGACATACGACGGCATCTCTATGCACAAGCCAAACAACAGACAATACATAAGCAATATGTAAGTATGCAACAAAAGGATCGGAAGAGAAAAGCAAGATATTAATAGCACGATTCATGGTCCTGCTAATAAATAGCACTGATTACATCTAAGTTGAACGACTGTCCAAACCAAAGAGACATACGAATTCATTAAAGTTTAATTATAACATGAGCCAATCAATGTTTCAAAACTACACATCATTGCTTTCGACTCGACTCATGGGACAGGAGCGTGGATGAAGCCGCCGTCTGTCGTGATGGTCATGAAATCGCGGTCGTTGTCATCCTACATTTGTAGTGTTCCGTCTATCTCACTGTTGGACGGTTGATATCTGAGGAAGAACTGCCCCGAGGTATGAAGGACATCTTGATGGATGATGTACGCAAACTCCGACTGGATGCAAAAGAATTCTTGTCTGATGTCCGCGTCCTGGATTGCCGACAAGCTTGCGGCCCAATCTTTGAGATTATCTGGTAGCAGAAGGTGATGATGGTCCCTTACGATCGCCCGCATGTGATGGATGGCATAGTAGGCATCCTTCTGACCGCCAGGCGGCTGCTTGACGCAGCAGAACTTCGTATTGTGGGAGAACATGTGATTGCCGTACTTACGAACTGCCCTGGTGAAGGTGCCTTCAGATTTGGCGTAGCCGGGGAGAACATCATCAAGAACTTTCTTGTTATTTGTGTAGTCTATCTTGGAGTCACGGTTCGGGTCGAAATACGTCGGCATGGAATATTTCGGGCTTAAGACGATGAGTGTGCAATGTGTGTCACTGCACAGAACACGGAATGTTAGAAAAAAAAAAGAACGATCGAAATCTAAGAAATCATATGTTACGGGGCGGTTAAGGGATGACTTACTCGGGAAAGTAAGCCACAAGGAAGTTATCCTTATCTGGGTTTGCCAGAATGACGCCTTTGAGGTGTGAACTCACGACTTAGCGGTCCCCAACGCTGCTGAAGAGCTTGGCACGCATGTAGAAGGGGTCGACTATCATGATGTCCGGGGTCTTGTCTCCAATGATCCGCATCTCCATACTCAGCGAAAACAGCCGAACGAAAGTGTAGTGCAGCGGATGAAGGTTAAACATAGCAAAGATGTCATCAAACCGCAGAACGATCGTACCCCCGATGTCGCCATCCACAAAGCCCTTGCCCTCTGGCACCTTGGCCACGAAAACCGAGTATGCCACATCATTCTCTCTGAGACGCCACTTCTCCAAAGAAAGAACACTGTCGTGCAGACTCCGCATAGCACCGGTTGCAGCATTGAGCATATTTGTCGGTAGCATCACCCTACCCGCCACATGCACCCTCCTCGAGATATCCTTAGGTGAAGGTGGCCTGTCCTGAGCACGGATCGAACTCGGTGCGGCTGGCTCGCACCGGCGCCCTTGTTAGTCTTTCGTTTCCGTCCCTTCTTCTTGATCTGCTGTAATGGGACTGAGTTCTGCTCACAGACCGCCTTCTTGAGCGTGTTGGGGCTGATAATATTTCGGACCTCAGCTATCTGAGGCTCGGTGAAGGCGGGAGCTGGAGGCGTCTCCTGAGAACTGAACGCCAGACGACGCCTGTTGCAATTGGATTTCTCCGCCGTACCAGCTAGATCGCGGTCGTCTTGGTCGGGTTCTTGAGAAAGAGGCCCGCAGAACTCGTCAGCGTACCCATGTTCGGCAAAGTACTTATCGACGTTGGTAAATGTACCGTCGTCGTTGTCATCATCATCCGGATCCTGTGCCATATGCATGTCTGGATCCTGTGCCATAGGGATGTCCGGCAGGTCCGATAGCGTTGCGGCGTTCTTGCCATGGCTTGGCGCCGGCACGACTGTCGGTCTTGTCTGTGGGGTGGTGTCCCCCGCCCCCAAACGAATCCGGCTCTTCGGCCAAAGCAGGGGCCAGCTTACGCAGGCGCTGAGGGTCATCTCATCTTCTTCGTCGGCCCCAGCGAGTCGAATCGGAGGTAACAGCTCGTCGCAGCCTGGCAGCACCCGAACCACTTCAACCCTATACACTATGGGTGGCATCGGATTACCGTGGAACACGGGGTTGCCCGGTTGAACGATTTTGCCCTTGGCGACATCGACCAACTCGCCACCCACAAAGTGCAGAAGAGTGCAAGGAACGTCGGTGGTGCCCTGCGAAAACATGTAGGGCGTCAGGGATGCCCAATCAAAGGCAAGGAGATGAAGTCATCAACCGAGAGGCTTAGTTACTGTGATGCCGTCGAGCTCAGCTAATGTCGAGGCACCGCCAACGGCGGGCGTGCAACTGACGGAGGGGCCGCTTGCTGGCAAGGTGCCGGCCGGCGTACACCCGGGTGCATTAAGCTCCAATGCCCGTGCCTGCGCCGGACACACGAATACCGCCTCCGCCGGAGACACCAATGGCGCCGCCTGCACGCTGTGCGAGTTGCTGGCCGTGAAGCTGGGAACCGGGGGAGGCCCCTGTTGGCCGCCCGCAATCCACATCGTCAGCCCATGAATCAATGTAGGCACCATGGCGTTGAGCTTCATTCCCAGTTGTTGTTCCACTTGCTCTTGGACAAGCTCCGGAATCCGCGCCACTTGTGCCTTGAGTGCTTCAACCTCGCGCGTCTGGCTTTCCGAGCTGGTCTTTTTCTCCTTTCGCCCACCAGCGGTATAGTATGACGACCATTTTGTGGACAAGCCTTTGCCAGCCACACGACCAGCTGACGTCGGCTTACTGAGCTTATCCTTGTTTTTCATTACGTTTAACGCCCTCTTTAAAGGGGTGTCAAAAGGGGAGCTCTGAGATGACCCCGCGCTACTGCTTTCAGTGTCCTGCGGAAGGAACGTGAAGCATTTAGAAATATTGGGGATTAATTAGAATGTAACCATATGGAGCTAATTACGCGGGGGTGTATTCCTTACCAGAACAAGCTCGGGCGCCCTGATCTTTGGATCCGTGGTAAGCTCCTTTGTAACCGGGTCCTCCTTGTACCGGGCCCTGAGAAAGTTCCTGTTGTGCTTGTCACGGTATTTCTCGAAGCGGGGCAGTAGGCCTTGCTCAGCACGCTCCGCGTCCTCCTTGTCCCATATAAGCTCCGCCACTCTGTAACTGCCGGGACCGAGTTGGTGGACCCCTAAGTTCAACTGCCGCATTTCTTTCCCCCACTGACTTGATTCGGAGGTTGCGCTGCTCTCGCACTTGATCTTGAACTCCTTGTACTCATCTTCGCTCATCAAAGGATATTTCGCCTTGATCTTGTCATAACTAGCACCTTTTTCAATCATTGCCTTCACCGTGCTTCTCCAAGTAGATAGGGCCGTGCTCATCCTCGTGAGGGCGGCATTGTTCACTTTATTCCCTGAGAGGCGTGTTTTTGCAAACTCAGCGGGGAAATTGTATTGTTCGTGAAGCTTCGTGAAGAGGAGGCTGCGCAAATTCCCTCGGTCCTTATGCCTTATGTTCTCGGTGTTGATCGAGATGGTGCTCCGGAGAATGCACCCGAGCTGAACCGAGTACCCCTTGACTACTTGTTTGGGCACCGTCGGATTCCCGCCGGAGTCCACTTTAGTAAATTCCTCCCTGACGGTGTCGAGCACGCTCGGGCGCTGGTCCTTCCATTGCCTCTTCGGTTGGCTGCCATCTATGTGTTCGCCGCCATCATCAGTGGTGGCATCCTCGGCGGCTCCATTAGTGGTGTCATCCCTGACGCCACTAGGTGTTGTGTAGTCAGGATCGGTGTCTTCCGCGGCGTCCTCATAGCGGTGATGTTCTTTCTCAACTCCTGGGACAGCTCCCAGAATTGCTTGCCGCCCGAACCGCCGGCCTCATCGTTGTTGGCCATGTTTCACTCTAAATAGGAAAAAAGTTTTGTCAAAAAGTTGGTTATTGTCAAGGAACAAGATCATGGTCTCATCATTTAGGGTTTGTCGACACCGAGGCATCCTAAAAGCTAAGCTTTTATCATTTAGGGTTTGTCAATGCCGAGGCACCCTAAAAGCCTAAGCGTACATCATTTAGGTTCTCATCGACACCGAGGCATCCAGGGCAGCCAAGTTAAGTTTTCATCATTTAGGGTTTATCGATGCCGAGGCACCCTAGGTTGGGCCTAATCACTTGGCACTAATCACTTGGCTCTATTGCCACCTATGTTGGGTTCATCATATAGGGTTTATCGATGCTAAGGATAATTCTAAGTTGGGCCTAATCACTTGGCTCTATTGCCACCTATGGTTTAATGCAGCAAGAATGGCGGGGCAGTTGATCCTACTTAACTAAGTACTAAGATACCCCGGCCCATGCATTAGTCGCAAGTACCCCATATGTCCTAATTTTAGCAAAGTCATGCTAAAATGTCATGCTAAAATTCACGGAAAATTTCAGCATGACCTTTGCTGAAAATAGGACATATGGAGTACCCGAATTTGCCGGAACGGAAGTTAATTGACATTCCGGCAAACTCAAGGGCCTCTCGGGGTACCTGCAATATCATCACGACACAATGGTCGGAGACAAAACCCAGCAAACTAGCAAGATGATCATCATCTTTGCAAGTCATTACTTGTCAGATACAGAAGAAGGAACAATTTATTTGTGACATAGTTGGCCCATACAGAAGAAGCAACACCCTGCACTAGCCTAAACACAAGTGAAGTTTCACCCATATAAGAACAACTTTATAAAATCAAGAAGTTGCTATGTTTTTTCTACTGCTAGGAAAAACATCACTCATTGGAAATGAAAATCTCAGTACCAGCATTTTGAACTTTCAAATGAAATACAGTAGTAGTATTAGTAGTATATGGAGTAGTACCTTGTATGTGTGCTATCTGAAGCAGAGCATGGAAGCAAGCTTTGCCTCAGAGACCGCAAAAGCTATGTTTTTTCTCAATTCAGATATCTAACCACAAAAACTGGATATCTTGTCAGTAAAACAAATAAACTCAAATTATGAGGCGAGATAAAGCTGCATAGGTATGAAAAGAAGTAGTCTGCACTGTCAAAATTTAGAGACTAATTACCGTTAGACACATCAGCTATTTCGGTGTCACTAGGTTCAGCAGCAATGTCATCTTTAATCACATCACTAGATTTAGCACAAAGTCTAGCGCAGATTTGGCGTGCAGAGTTGTGTTGTGGTGTTATGTGCAACAGCCAGGTATCAAGAACACCCCACTTCATGCAGGTGTATAAAAACTACTCGTACAGGCTACCTCAAGATCCCCTCGAGATCATGCAGCGCTATCTCAAGAGCCTTATCCTACGAACAAGATCAGCCTCACAGCATCATTTGACACAAACATGATAACTCCATACCCTCGGAACCATACACCGTTGCCTCAACAAAATACTTGCACCCAGGTACAACTATAGAGCAAGGACAGCAACAAATAAGAAGACCCGATAGAGCAATATATAAGGTAGACTTCATTACGCTGACAAAACGATCTTAAAGTGTACCAAAACTCAAAAGCAATTCAACATTACTGGTGGCACAGTGTGCCCCCCTGGACATAGTGAACTTGAATATAACAGCAACACCTTAGTCTATTAGACTAAAGACAGACACAGAACACATGATGATGATAAATCACGTGTTTGTCGCCCTGGTGAACATCTGCTGGCTGGAGTGGATGGACAACATCCTGCGAGCCAGAGACCCGTTGATCGAAGGGGGGCCAGGGCGTGGCCAGGGGCCGAGGGGAGCACGGGGCACGGTGGTGCGACAGTCTACGGCGACGAAATCGAAGGGGGGAAGGGGAACCGGTGCATCTCACCGAGAGGAAGACGATGGCGAGCTCGTGCGGGGCCGGGGTTGACGAGGTGACGTGGATCGACGGTGAGGCCGCGGTGGCCGGAGGTGGAAGAAGGCGCAGACGCCATGGACGGTGGAGGCGTCGGTGTCGTAGACGCGCCGGAGACCTTGCCCTGCGAGACAGAGAAGGGGCCGTCAGCTACGCAGGCGAGGGGCAAGGGGAGGAGGAGGAGGGGCAAGGGGAGGAGGAGGG
>NC_041393.1:648610939-648615925 GCF_002162155.2 Triticum dicoccoides
GGCGGGGGTGGACTCCGGCGGGGGTCGGGGCGGCGAGGGTGGGGGCGCGGGGGCGGCGGGGGTGGAGTCCGGCGGGGGTCGGGCGAGGGAGAGAGGGACGAAGGGGATTTGGCGAGGGGAGGGAGGAATTAGCTAGGGGGAAGCTTACTAATGGCGCACCACCCGTCGGTGCGCCATTAGAAATCTTTTTTTTAGATAGCAATGGCGCACCCCTCGTCAGTGCGCCATTAGAAATCTTTTTTTTAGATAGCAATGGCGCACCACCGGACCGGTGCGCCATTAGTATGTTTTTTTTTATTTTTTAAAAAATGAATATGAATATGAAACAGTAATATATTTTTTATAAAAACGGTAATAATTGTTGTTTAACAACAATTGTAGTCTACACTTTTTTATTATTGTTTTTTAGAAAATGAATATAATATGAAACAGTAATAATTTTTATAAAAACAGTAATAATTTTTTAAAAAATATCATCAAATTGGTTACTTGAAAATATCATCGGCGGCGGCGGTGGAGCGGGGGAGGGTGCTCGTTTGCGGTGGTGTGGAGCGGGGGAGGGTGCGGGGGGCCGGGTGCTCGTCGGCGGCGGTGGAGCGGGGGAGGGTGCGGTGGGTCGTCGGCGGCGATGGAGCTAGCGGGGGAGGGTGCGGGTGGGATCAAGATCGAGATGGAGGGGGATAGCGATCGAGATGGAGGGTGGTCGAGATCGAGATGGAGGGGGAATCGAGATCGAGATGGAGGGCGATCGAGATCGAGTGTCCTCATGAATTCAAAAAGTGCCCATGAAATTTAAAAATATTCATGATATCAAAAAGTGCCCATGAAATACAATCGAGAAATGAAGAGTGTGATTTAAATACAATTGATCTTAGCTAGCTATCTGTTCACAATCTTCTTGCCCTTCTTTTTCGCCAATGGAGTTCTTCTGTGGAACGGACGTCCTTTAGGTAGGGTGGTCCTGCTTCTTCTTGTGGTGTATGTTGCTACTTCATCGTCGTCGTCGTGTTCGATCTTCGGGTCGCCGTACTTGTCGAAGTCTTGCTCATTGGCTACTCCATCCATTCCGATGATCTTCATTTTGCCTCTCCTCACGACAACACGACTGGGCTTTGGCGGGTTGGTAGTGAAGAAGCATTGGTCCACTTGGGAAGCCAGTACCCATGGATCATTTTTCGCGGTGACGTTTGCGCCCGAGGTCTTGGATTTGGCTTCGGGTATAACCATGGTGGTGAAATACCGGTCTTCTTTTAGGACGCTCTTGGCCCATCTGACACGGAACATCGGGACCTTCTCTCCAGCATAGCTCAGCTCCCAGATCTCCTCGATCCTTCTGTAGTATCTGTCCTTCTCGTTACCGGTGTAGGATTCCATCCTTACCCTGGAGTTCTGATAACCATCGCTCTTCCTGTCCTTGTCCTCGGTGTAGAATGTGTAGCCGTTGATATCGTACGCCTCATAGGTCATCAGGTTGTGCTCGGCACCCTCTGACAAGGCGAATATGAGTTGTTCTTCTGCGGAAGAATCCTCATGTAAAGGGTACGACAAAAGCTTCTGCTTGAACCAACGCGTGAAACATGAGTTGTGCTCTTTGATTATATCTCCGTCCGTCCTCTGTTGGCCTCGGTCGTTGTACGTCTTCTCAATAAAGGTTTTGTGCTCTACCACCCAAGGATCGACCACGTCTATGTGTTGTAGCGCGACTAGGTTTGCTCTTTCAAAGTCGGCGAGTCGACCCTCGAAGTCGACATGCATTTCGCGACGACCCTCACGGTGACCCCATCCAGTGAGCCTGCCGAGGTGCCTGTTGACGGGCAGACCAACGGGGTTCTCGATGCCTAGATAATTCGTGCAGTAGGAGATGCACTCTTCGGTCAGAAAGCCCCTGGCTATACTTCCCTCTGGACGTGACATGTTGCGAACGTATCCTTTAATGACACCATTCATCCTTTCGCACGGCATCATGTTGTGCAGGAACATCGTCCCGAGTTGGATGATATCCTCCACGATATGGACCAGCAGATGCACCATAACGTCGAAGAATGCGAGCTGGAAGTACATCTCAAGCTCGCATAGTATCACCACGATCTCTTCCTGTAGCCTTCTGAGTTGCCTCACGCCAACCGACTTCCGAGAGATGACGTCGAAAAAGTTGCATAGGCCAAATAGCGTTTCACGGACGTGCGCGTCCATGATCCCATGGATTGCAATTGGAAGTATCTGCGTCATCAGCACATGACAGTCGTGAGACTTCATCCCACTGAACTTCTACTTCGCTAGGTCTAGGTATCTGCTTATCTTCCCCGCGTAACCGTAAGGAAGTTTTACTCCTACAAGGCAGGTGAAAAACTGCTCGATCTCCTCCTGACTTAGAGTGAAGCACGCGGGAGGGTAGTCATTTCCGATCTTCTTGGCCTTTTTGCCTTTGCGACAATTTTTTGTGTCCTGCTTCGCCTCATCATCATCATCATCATCATCATTAGCGTGAAGCTCCTGCCTGATGCCCATTGATTTCAAGTCTGCCCTTGCTTTCGGCCCATCTTTGGTCCTCTCTAGCATGTTGAGCAGGGTACCAAGCAGACTCTCGCACACGTTCTTCGTGATATGCATTGCATCAAGGCTGTGAGGCACACGGTGGATCTTCCAGTACGGCAATCCCAGAAAATAGGCCTTGTTTTCCATACCTTCAGCAGCGGCACTGGTGCCTTTCGCTTCTTTCCCGGCTCTAGCGCCTTTTGCTTCTTTCCCGGCAGTGGGCAATCTTTCCAATTTTTCAACAGCTCGTTTATTTCCTCGCCGCTCCTCGTACGCGGGCGTCTTCGGGGTTCGGTTTCACCATCGAACAGATCCTTGTGTTTCCTCCATGGGTCATCATCACGAAGCCACCTTCGATGTCCCATGAACATGGTTTTCGAAGACCTAGGATCTCTATCTAGCTGGCGATACATTGTGTCATCCATGCACCTTACGCATCCAGAAAATCCGTGGACCACCTGCCCCGCGAGATATCTGTAACCGAGATAGTCGTGCACCGTCGTGAGAAGTGCGGCTCTCATAGGGAAATATTCTTTCTCTGCGGCGTCCCACATATTGGCTGGCGTTTTCCACAGCGTGTCTAGCTCCTCTTTCAGCAGCCCCAGATACAGATTGATGTCGTTCCCTGGTTGTTTTGGCCCTTCAATTAGCATACTCATGTGAATGTACTTCCTCTTCATGCACAACCAGGGGGAAGGTTGTACATCCACACAAACACAAGCCAGGTGCTATGTGTGCTTCTCTGGCTGCCAAACGGATTGACTCCATCGGTGCTCGCGCCCAGCACGATGTTCCTTGGATCCTTCCCAAATTCTGGGTCTTCAAAGTTCAACGCTTGCCACTGGCTCGCATCCTTAGGGTGACTCAGCATCTTGTCTTTTTTATTTATCTCCGGATCATTTCCGTCATCTTCCCGCTTCTTCTCCTCCCTATCCGCGTGCCAACGGAGGAGCTTTGCTACCTTAGGGTCCGCGAAATATCGCTGCAGACGAGGAGTGATCGAAAAGTACCACACCGATTTTCTAGGAGCTTTATTCCTCTTCTTGTATCGAGTGACGCCGCACACCGGACATATGGTAGACTCCGCGTGCTCGTCCCGATAAATGATGCAATTGTTCATGCACACATGGTATTTCACATGCGGTAAATCCAGAGGACACACGATTTTCTTCGCCTCCTCGAAACTGGTCGGGCACTTGTTCCCCTTGGGAAGATGTTCGTGTCAGAATGACATGTTCTCGTCGAAGCATGCGTCGGTCATTTTGTGTTTTACCTTCATCTCCAGAGCCATGAGCGTTACTTTCAGGCGGGTATCCTCGGGCATGCATCCTTCATACAATGTAGTAACCACGTCTATCTCCAGTTGATCCAGCTTGGCTTTCTCTGGGGAGGCAGCTCTTGTGTTATCCGTCTGCTTGAGAAGCAGCTCTTGAATATGAGGGTCCTGCACCCAGCCTCCATCATCGTCTGCTCCGGCATCTTCATCTTCATGATCATGCCCTTCGTCTTGATCTTCCTCATCATCATGTCTGGCATCTTCTACATGATGACTGTGTATAGCATCACCGTCGTGATCATGTCCTGGAGATTCTTCGTCTTCTCGCCCGCCCTCGCCGCGTTGGTTGTCTTGTTGCCCTTCCTCATTTCTTGCCCGGCCCCCATGGACGACTTCATAGTTATCTTCATCACCTTGCCACTGAGAGCCATCCATGAAACCACGCAAGAGCAGGTGGCCCCGCACTTGCCCGGAATCCAGGTCCGCAATAAGGCTCTTCAGCTTGCATCTTCGACACGGACATCTTATCTCCGTCTCGTTCTATTGAGGCATCTCGGCCTTCGCGGAGCTCAAAAACCTATTCACGATGCCTTCGGTCATCGTGCGGACCATGGTCGCCTGCGGGTTAGAGAAAAACAGTATTTTAGAACCAAGAAAAAATTTGGCATGACTTTCCCTAAAAATAGGACCAAAAAGAATGCATAGTGCCAAAATTCTCGCCGAAACGGAAATGAATCAACATTCCGGCAAAATATTGGCAACTATCGCATTTCAAATACCGGTACCTGCAAACACAAACATATATGCAACACCACAAACATACATAGATCTAGCTAGGCCACAAAAAGTGCATGTGCACATTGTTGGAGCGAGCTAGGAGAAAAAAAGTAGATCTACAACATGAAGATAGCTTTCCCCTTACTTACCTATCAAAAAAAGGTAATTTCACCACTTAATTTTGATGAATCTATGGTGCAAATGAGGTGAGGACGAGGCAGCCGACAAGCTTGGAGAAGGAGGTGGAGGGAATGAAGTGTGGAAAGTGAGTGTGTAGGTATGGCTGTCCAAAATATCTAGCTGGTCACAGGTTACTAATGGCGCACCACACAGACATGCGCCATTAGTAACACAACATACTAATGGCGCACCACACACCCGTGCGCCATTAGTAGTTT